>NC_090066.1:0-287025 GCF_038355195.1 Osmerus mordax
CTAACGCACTAACCCTAACCCTAACCCTAACCCTAACCCTAACCCTAACCCTAACCCTAACCCTAACCCTACCCTAACCCTAACCCTAACCCTAACCCTAACCCTAAACCCTAACCCTAACCCCTAACCCTAACCTAACCCTAACCCTAACCCTAACCCTAACCCTAACCCTAACCCTAACCCTAACCCTAACCCTAACCCTAACCCTAACCCTAACCCTAACCCTAACCCTAACCCTAACCCTAACCCTAACCCAAACCCCTAACCCTAACCCTAACCCTAACCCTAACCCTAACCCTAACCCTAACCCTAACCCTAACCCTAACCCTAACCCTAACCCTAACCCTAACCCCTAACCCTAACCCTAACCCTAACCCTAACCCTAACCCTAACCCTAACCCTAACCCTAACCCTAACCCTAACCCTAACCCTAACCCTAACCCTAACCCTAACCCTAACCCTAACCCTAACCCTAACCCTAACCCTAACCCTAACCCTAACCCTAACCCTAACCCTAACCCTAACCCTAACCCTAACCCTAACCCTAACCCTAACCCTAACCCTAACCCTAACCCTAACCCTAACCCTAACCCTAACCCTAACCCTAACCCTAACCCTAACCCTAACCCTAACCCTAACCCTAACCCTAACCCTAACCCTAACCCTAACCCTAACCCTAACCCTAACCCTAACCCTAACCCTAACCCTAACCCTAACCCTAACCCTAACCCTAACCCTAACCCTAACCCTAACCCTAACCCTAACCCTAACCCTAACCCTAACCCTAACCCTAACCCTAACCCTAACCCTAACCCTAACCCTAACCCTAACCCTAACCCTAACCCTAACCCTAACCCTAACCCTAACCCTAACCCTAACCCTAACCCTAACCCTAACCCTAACCCTAACCCTAACCCTAACCCTAACCCTAACCCTAACCCTAACCCTAACCCTAACCCTAACCCTAACCCTAACCCTAACCCTAACCCTAACCCTAACCCTAACCCTAACCCTAACCCTAACCCTAACCCTAACCCTAACCCTAACCCTAACCCTAACCCTAACCCTAACCCTAACCCTAACCCTAACCCTAACCCTAACCCTAACCCTAACCCTAACCCTAACCCTAACCCTAACCCTAACCCTAACCCTAACCCTAACCCTAACCCTAACCCTAACCCTAACCCTAACCCTAACCCTAACCCTAACCCTAACCCTAACCCTAACCCTAACCCTAACCCTAACCCTAACCCTAACCCTAACCCTAACCCTAACCCTAACCCTAACCCTAACCCTAACCCTAACCCTAACCCTAACCCTAACCCTAACCCTAACCCTAACCCTAACCCTAACCCTAACCCTAACCCTAACCCTAACCCTAACCCTAACCCTAACCCTAACCCTAACCCTAACCCTAACCCTAACCCTAACCCTAACCCTAACCCTAACCCTAACCCTAACCCTAACCCTAACCCTAACCCTAACCCTAACCCTAACCCTAACCCTAACCCTAACCCTAACCCTAACCCTAACCCTAACCCTAACCCTAACCCTAACCCTAACCCTAACCCTAACCCTAACCCTAACCCTAACCCTAACCCTAACCCTAACCCTAACCCTAACCCTAACCCTAACCCTAACCCTAACCCTAACCCTAACCCTAACCCTAACCCTAACCCTAACCCTAACCCTAACCCTAACCCTAACCCTAACCCTAACCCTAACCCTAACCCTAACCCTAACCCTAACCCTAACCCTAACCCTAACCCTAACCCTAACCCTAACCCTAACCCTAACCCTAACCCTAACCCTAACCCTAACCCTAACCCTAACCCTAACCCTAACCCTAACCCTAACCCTAACCCTAACCCTAACCCTAACCCTAACCCTAACCCTAACCCTAACCCTAACCCTAACCCTAACCCTAACCCTAACCCTAACCCTAACCCTAACCCTAACCCTAACCCTAACCCTAACCCTAACCCTAACCCTAACCCTAACCCTAACCCTAACCCTAACCCTAACCCTAACCCTAACCCTAACCCTAACCCTAACCCTAACCCTAACCCTAACCCTAACCCTAACCCTAACCCTAACCCTAACCCTAACCCTAACCCTAACCCTAACCCTAACCCTAACCCTAACCCTAACCCTAACCCTAACCCTAACCCTAACCCTAACCCTAACCCTAACCCTAACCCTAACCCTAACCCTAACCCTAACCCTAACCCTAACCCTAACCCTAACCCTAACCCTAACCCTAACCCTAACCCTAACCCTAACCCTAACCCTAACCCTAACCCTAACCCTAACCCTAACCCTAACCCTAACCCTAACCCTAACCCTAACCCTAACCCTAACCCTAACCCTAACCCTAACCCTAACCCTAACCCTAACCCTAACCCTAACCCTAACCCTAACCCTAACCCTAACCCTAACCCTAACCCTAACCCTAACCCTAACCCTAACCCTAACCCTAACCCTAACCCTAACCCTAACCCTAACCCTAACCCTAACCCTAACCCTAACCCTAACCCTAACCCTAACCCTAACCCTAACCCTAACCCTAACCCTAACCCTAACCCTAACCCTAACCCTAACCCTAACCCTAACCCTAACCCTAACCCTAACCCTAACCCTAACCCTAACCCTAACCCTAACCCTAACCCTAACCCTAACCCTAACCCTAACCCTAACCCTAACCCTAACCCTAACCCTAACCCTAACCCTAACCCTAACCCTAACCCTAACCCTAACCCTAACCCTAACCCTAACCCTAACCCTAACCCTAACCCTAACCCTAACCCTAACCCTAACCCTAACCCTAACCCTAACCCTAACCCTAACCCTAACCCTAACCCTAACCCTAACCCTAACCCTAACCCTAACCCTAACCCTAACCCTAACCCTAACCCTAACCCTAACCCTAACCCTAACCCTAACCCTAACCCTAACCCTAACCCTAACCCTAACCCTAACCCTAACCCTAACCCTAACCCTAACCCTAACCCTAACCCTAACCCTAACCCTAACCCTAACCCTAACCCTAACCCTAACCCTAACCCTAACCCTAACCCTAACCCTAACCCTAACCCTAACCCTAACCCTAACCCTAACCCTAACCCTAACCCTAACCCTAACCCTAACCCTAACCCTAACCCTAACCCTAACCCTAACCCTAACCCTAACCCTAACCCTAACCCTAACCCTAACCCTAACCCTAACCCTAACCCTAACCCTAACCCTAACCCTAACCCTAACCCTAACCCTAACCCTAACCCTAACCCTAACCCTAACCCTAACCCTAACCCTAACCCTAACCCTAACCCTAACCCTAACCCTAACCCTAACCCTAACCCTAACCCTAACCCTAACCCTAACCCTAACCCTAACCCTAACCCTAACCCTAACCCTAACCCTAACCCTAACCCTAACCCTAACCCTAACCCTAACCCTAACCCTAACCCTAACCCTAACCCTAACCCTAACCCTAACCCTAACCCTAACCCTAACCCTAACCCTAACCCTAACCCTAACCCTAACCCTAACCCTAACCCTAACCCTAACCCTAACCCTAACCCTAACCCTAACCCTAACCCTAACCCTAACCCTAACCCTAACCCTAACCCTAACCCTAACCCTAACCCTAACCCTAACCCTAACCCTAACCCTAACCCTAACCCTAACCCTAACCCTAACCCTAACCCTAACCCTAACCCTAACCCTAACCCTAACCCTAACCCTAACCCTAACCCTAACCCTAACCCTAACCCTAACCCTAACCCTAACCCTAACCCTAACCCTAACCCTAACCCTAACCCTAACCCTAACCCTAACCCTAACCCTAACCCTAACCCTAACCCTAACCCTAACCCTAACCCTAACCCTAACCCTAACCCTAACCCTAACCCTAACCCTAACCCTAACCCTAACCCTAACCCTAACCCTAACCCTAACCCTAACCCTAACCCTAACCCTAACCCTAACCCTAACCCTAACCCTAACCCTAACCCTAACCCTAACCCTAACCCTAACCCTAACCCTAACCCTAACCCTAACCCTAACCCTAACCCTAACCCTAACCCTAACCCTAACCCTAACCCTAACCCTAACCCTAACCCTAACCCTAACCCTAACCCTAACCCTAACCCTAACCCTAACCCTAACCCTAACCCTAACCCTAACCCTAACCCTAACCCTAACCCTAACCCTAACCCTAACCCTAACCCTAACCCTAACCCTAACCCTAACCCTAACCCTAACCCTAACCCTAACCCTAACCCTAACCCTAACCCTAACCCTAACCCTAACCCTAACCCTAACCCTAACCCTAACCCTAACCCTAACCCTAACCCTAACCCTAACCCTAACCCTAACCCTAACCCTAACCCTAACCCTAACCCTAACCCTAACCCTAACCCTAACCCTAACCCTAACCCTAACCCTAACCCTAACCCTAACCCTAACCCTAACCCTAACCCTAACCCTAACCCTAACCCTAACCCTAACCCTAACCCTAACCCTAACCCTAACCCTAACCCTAACCCTAACCCTAACCCTAACCCTAACCCTAACCCTAACCCTAACCCTAACCCTAACCCTAACCCTAACCCTAACCCTAACCCTAACCCTAACCCTAACCCTAACCCTAACCCTAACCCTAACCCTAACCCTAACCCTAACCCTAACCCTAACCCTAACCCTAACCCTAACCCTAACCCTAACCCTAACCCTAACCCTAACCCTAACCCTAACCCTAACCCTAACCCTAACCCTAACCCTAACCCTAACCCTAACCCTAACCCTAACCCTAACCCTAACCCTAACCCTAACCCTAACCCTAACCCTAACCCTAACCCTAACCCTAACCCTAACCCTAACCCTAACCCTAACCCTAACCCTAACCCTAACCCTAACCCTAACCCTAACCCTAACCCTAACCCTAACCCTAACCCTAACCCTAACCCTAACCCTAACCCTAACCCTAACCCTAACCCTAACCCTAACCCTAACCCTAACCCTAACCCTAACCCTAACCCTAACCCTAACCCTAACCCTAACCCTAACCCTAACCCTAACCCTAACCCTAACCCTAACCCTAACCCTAACCCTAACCCTAACCCTAACCCTAACCCTAACCCTAACCCTAACCCTAACCCTAACCCTAACCCTAACCCTAACCCTAACCCTAACCCTAACCCTAACCCTAACCCTAACCCTAACCCTAACCCTAACCCTAACCCTAACCCTAACCCTAACCCTAACCCTAACCCTAACCCTAACCCTAACCCTAACCCTAACCCTAACCCTAACCCTAACCCTAACCCTAACCCTAACCCTAACCCTAACCCTAACCCTAACCCTAACCCTAACCCTAACCCTAACCCTAACCCTAACCCTAACCCTAACCCTAACCCTAACCCTAACCCTAACCCTAACCCTAACCCTAACCCTAACCCTAACCCTAACCCTAACCCTAACCCTAACCCTAACCCTAACCCTAACCCTAACCCTAACCCTAACCCTAACCCTAACCCTAACCCTAACCCTAACCCTAACCCTAACCCTAACCCTAACCCTAACCCTAACCCTAACCCTAACCCTAACCCTAACCCTAACCCTAACCCTAACCCTAACCCTAACCCTAACCCTAACCCTAACCCTAACCCTAACCCTAACCCTAACCCTAACCCTAACCCTAACCCTAACCCTAACCCTAACCCTAACCCTAACCCTAACCCTAACCCTAACCCTAACCCTAACCCTAACCCTAACCCTAACCCTAACCCTAACCCTAACCCTAACCCTAACCCTAACCCTAACCCTAACCCTAACCCTAACCCTAACCCTAACCCTAACCCTAACCCTAACCCTAACCCTAACCCTAACCCTAACCCTAACCCTAACCCTAACCCTAACCCTAACCCTAACCCTAACCCTAACCCTAACCCTAACCCTAACCCTAACCCTAACCCTAACCCTAACCCTAACCCTAACCCTAACCCTAACCCTAACCCTAACCCTAACCCTAACCCTAACCCTAACCCTAACCCTAACCCTAACCCTAACCCTAACCCTAACCCTAACCCTAACCCTAACCCTAACCCTAACCCTAACCCTAACCCTAACCCTAACCCTAACCCTAACCCTAACCCTAACCCTAACCCTAACCCTAACCCTAACCCTAACCCTAACCCTAACCCTAACCCTAACCCTAACCCTAACCCTAACCCTAACCCTAACCCTAACCCTAACCCTAACCCTAACCCTAACCCTAACCCTAACCCTAACCCTAACCCTAACCCTAACCCTAACCCTAACCCTAACCCTAACCCTAACCCTAACCCTAACCCTAACCCTAACCCTAACCCTAACCCTAACCCTAACCCTAACCCTAACCCTAACCCTAACCCTAACCCTAACCCTAACCCTAACCCTAACCCTAACCCTAACCCTAACCCTAACCCTAACCCTAACCCTAACCCTAACCCTAACCCTAACCCTAACCCTAACCCTAACCCTAACCCTAACCCTAACCCTAACCCTAACCCTAACCCTAACCCTAACCCTAACCCTAACCCTAACCCTAACCCTAACCCTAACCCTAACCCTAACCCTAACCCTAACCCTAACCCTAACCCTAACCCTAACCCTAACCCTAACCCTAACCCTAACCCTAACCCTAACCCTAACCCTAACCCTAACCCTAACCCTAACCCTAACCCTAACCCTAACCCTAACCCTAACCCTAACCCTAACCCTAACCCTAACCCTAACCCTAACCCTAACCCTAACCCTAACCCTAACCCTAACCCTAACCCTAACCCTAACCCTAACCCTAACCCTAACCCTAACCCTAACCCTAACCCTAACCCTAACCCTAACCCTAACCCTAACCCTAACCCTAACCCTAACCCTAACCCTAACCCTAACCCTAACCCTAACCCTAACCCTAACCCTAACCCTAACCCTAACCCTAACCCTAACCCTAACCCTAACCCTAACCCTAACCCTAACCCTAACCCTAACCCTAACCCTAACCCTAACCCTAACCCTAACCCTAACCCTAACCCTAACCCTAACCCTAACCCTAACCCTAACCCTAACCCTAACCCTAACCCTAACCCTAACCCTAACCCTAACCCTAACCCTAACCCTAACCCTAACCCTAACCCTAACCCTAACCCTAACCCTAACCCTAACCCTAACCCTAACCCTAACCCTAACCCTAACCCTAACCCTAACCCTAACCCTAACCCTAACCCTAACCCTAACCCTAACCCTAACCCTAACCCTAACCCTAACCCTAACCCTAACCCTAACCCTAACCCTAACCCTAACCCTAACCCTAACCCTAACCCTAACCCTAACCCTAACCCTAACCCTAACCCTAACCCTAACCCTAACCCTAACCCTAACCCTAACCCTAACCCTAACCCTAACCCTAACCCTAACCCTAACCCTAACCCTAACCCTAACCCTAACCCTAACCCTAACCCTAACCCTAACCCTAACCCTAACCCTAACCCTAACCCTAACCCTAACCCTAACCCTAACCCTAACCCTAACCCTAACCCTAACCCTAACCCTAACCCTAACCCTAACCCTAACCCTAACCCTAACCCTAACCCTAACCCTAACCCTAACCCTAACCCTAACCCTAACCCTAACCCTAACCCTAACCCTAACCCTAACCCTAACCCTAACCCTAACCCTAACCCTAACCCTAACCCTAACCCTAACCCTAACCCTAACCCTAACCCTAACCCTAACCCTAACCCTAACCCTAACCCTAACCCTAACCCTAACCCTAACCCTAACCCTAACCCTAACCCTAACCCTAACCCTAACCCTAACCCTAACCCTAACCCTAACCCTAACCCTAACCCTAACCCTAACCCTAACCCTAACCCTAACCCTAACCCTAACCCTAACCCTAACCCTAACCCTAACCCTAACCCTAACCCTAACCCTAACCCTAACCCTAACCCTAACCCTAACCCTAACCCTAACCCTAACCCTAACCCTAACCCTAACCCTAACCCTAACCCTAACCCTAACCCTAACCCTAACCCTAACCCTAACCCTAACCCTAACCCTAACCCTAACCCTAACCCTAACCCTAACCCTAACCCTAACCCTAACCCTAACCCTAACCCTAACCCTAACCCTAACCCTAACCCTAACCCTAACCCTAACCCTAACCCTAACCCTAACCCTAACCCTAACCCTAACCCTAACCCTAACCCTAACCCTAACCCTAACCCTAACCCTAACCCTAACCCTAACCCTAACCCTAACCCTAACCCTAACCCTAACCCTAACCCTAACCCTAACCCTAACCCTAACCCTAACCCTAACCCTAACCCTAACCCTAACCCTAACCCTAACCCTAACCCTAACCCTAACCCTAACCCTAACCCTAACCCTAACCCTAACCCTAACCCTAACCCTAACCCTAACCCTAACCCTAACCCTAACCCTAACCCTAACCCTAACCCTAACCCTAACCCTAACCCTAACCCTAACCCTAACCCTAACCCTAACCCTAACCCTAACCCTAACCCTAACCCTAACCCTAACCCTAACCCTAACCCTAACCCTAACCCTAACCCTAACCCTAACCCTAACCCTAACCCTAACCCTAACCCTAACCCTAACCCTAACCCTAACCCTAACCCTAACCCTAACCCTAACCCTAACCCTAACCCTAACCCTAACCCTAACCCTAACCCTAACCCTAACCCTAACCCTAACCCTAACCCTAACCCTAACCCTAACCCTAACCCTAACCCTAACCCTAACCCTAACCCTAACCCTAACCCTAACCCTAACCCTAACCCTAACCCTAACCCTAACCCTAACCCTAACCCTAACCCTAACCCTAACCCTAACCCTAACCCTAACCCTAACCCTAACCCTAACCCTAACCCTAACCCTAACCCTAACCCTAACCCTAACCCTAACCCTAACCCTAACCCTAACCCTAACCCTAACCCTAACCCTAACCCTAACCCTAACCCTAACCCTAACCCTAACCCTAACCCTAACCCTAACCCTAACCCTAACCCTAACCCTAACCCTAACCCTAACCCTAACCCTAACCCTAACCCTAACCCTAACCCTAACCCTAACCCTAACCCTAACCCTAACCCTAACCCTAACCCTAACCCTAACCCTAACCCTAACCCTAACCCTAACCCTAACCCTAACCCTAACCCTAACCCTAACCCTAACCCTAACCCTAACCCTAACCCTAACCCTAACCCTAACCCTAACCCTAACCCTAACCCTAACCCTAACCCTAACCCTAACCCTAACCCTAACCCTAACCCTAACCCTAACCCTAACCCTAACCCTAACCCTAACCCTAACCCTAACCCTAACCCTAACCCTAACCCTAACCCTAACCCTAACCCTAACCCTAACCCTAACCCTAACCCTAACCCTAACCCTAACCCTAACCCTAACCCTAACCCTAACCCTAACCCTAACCCTAACCCTAACCCTAACCCTAACCCTAACCCTAACCCTAACCCTAACCCTAACCCTAACCCTAACCCTAACCCTAACCCTAACCCTAACCCTAACCCTAACCCTAACCCTAACCCTAACCCTAACCCTAACCCTAACCCTAACCCTAACCCTAACCCTAACCCTAACCCTAACCCTAACCCTAACCCTAACCCTAACCCTAACCCTAACCCTAACCCTAACCCTAACCCTAACCCTAACCCTAACCCTAACCCTAACCCTAACCCTAACCCTAACCCTAACCCTAACCCTAACCCTAACCCTAACCCTAACCCTAACCCTAACCCTAACCCTAACCCTAACCCTAACCCTAACCAACCGTCACCATCCCATAGGCTGGCCTACTGTGACTTAATGGGGTAGGATAGCCCCCCTGTCACTTACCCTAACCCCAACCTGGGAGGGTCTACGCCTAAAACTTAACCGAAAGGCTGACCTACTGTGACTTAATGGGGTAGGATAGCCCCCCTGTCACTTATCCTAACCCCAACCTGGGAGGGTCTACGCCTAAAACTCAACCGGAAGGCTTACCTTCTGTGACTTAATGGGGTAGGATAACCCCCCTGTCACTTATCCTAACCCCAACCTGGGAGGGCCTACGCCTAAAACTTAACCAGACGACTAACCTACTGTGACTTAATGGGGTGGGATAGCCCCCCTGTCACTTATCCTAACCCCAACCTGGGGGGGTCTACGCCTAAAACTTAACCGTTGCTTCCCCCCAGTGGTTTTATCTCTGATTACTGGGCCACCTCACTGGGCCACCTCACTGGGTCACCTGTCCTAACCCCAACCAGTGAGAGTTCACACCTAAACGGGTCGAAGCACGAAACTGCTGGGCTCGGGTGATCATCAGACATCAAACCTATTTATAATCTGAGGATGTGTACCTTGACCCCTTGGGGATCGGGACTCTTAAGGATTGATACCATAATTGGAATAATAACTCGGTTTCAAACACTTTATGACTTTTATATACTCTGATGGTGTTTACTTTGTCCCCCAGGTGGACAGAGACCCTCCAGATATTAACTTCTACTAACAACAAGGGACCTTTCTGACTCTGAGCATGCTCCCGCATTGACCCTGCTACCTGAACATGTCAAGTGGATACGGAGACGGCCATCCATGTGCTCGACCTATACTTATATATTATGCATTGTTTCTTGTTGTATGTTTATATATTACTATCCCCCTGAGTGCTCCTCACTCACCCTGTGTCGAGTGGCGAGCGCTTCAGGTGTTACCCGGCCTGGGTTCCCCTCGGGGTTCCTGGAGGGGCCTAGCCCCTGTTCGGATGTGGTGGATGACTCAGCATTGGCATAGCGTGTGCCTCAGTCCTGAGCCTAAGTGGGTCGAAGTACCGAACTACTGGGCTCGGGGGATTTTCAGACATTAAACCTAACCCTAACCCTAACCCTAACCCTAACCCTAACCCTAACCCTAACCCTAACCCTAACCCTAACCCTAACCCTAACCCTAACCCTAACCCTAACCCTAACCCTAACCCTAACCCTAACCCTAACCCTAACCCTAACCCTAACCCTCTTACCTAACCATAGGTCCCGCCCTGGTGTCTTTTCTCCCACCCCCCTCCCTCCTCCTTAGTCTCCTCACCCCAACCCTAGGCCGTTCTCTCTCTTTGTTTCACTATCACCTCCCTTTTGGGCCTATGGTTTCGGTGTCTTCGGCTCTCCCTGGCCTTCCTACTAATTCTAATTTACACACTTTTTTCCTTACAGATCCACTCTGGCACCACTCTAACCCTAACCTGTGTTCCTTTCTCCTTTCACAGTTCCTTGGTCACCTGTCACACACGGTCCATCCATGTTGCCTTCTATGCACACACACACACACACACACACACACATACTCTCTCTTTCTCTCTCTCTCTCTTGTCTCCTCTTTTCCCTAGATGTTTAATTGAGATTACCGATTCTGGTGGGCGCCCAAGGCACAGGGGGGATGACGCTTTTTGTCGTCACCCCTGAGTTCTTGATAGTCCTTAGTCGTAGGACGGCCCTTGACCTGCATAACGTGTTTTATTTCATACTTTGCTACCTGACGAGCTCTGAGGAGAGCGAAACTGCAGTCGTGGCCGGTTAGAACCTCACGATTCCCTGCTTAATGTTGTGGTAGGTGCCAGCAGGAAGGCACCTCCCAGGGAGTGGAGTTCTGCGTTTTTGACTACACCTTTTATTTGCTCGGAAGAGCCCCTCTCTTGCTCTCTCTCTCCCTCACACACCCACACACACGCGTGCTCTCTCTAGCTGTTCTCTCTCTAGCTGTTCTCTCTCTAGCTGTTCTCTCTCTAGCTGTTCTCTCTCTAGCTGTTCTCTCTCTAGCTGATCTCCCTCTATCCGCTCTCCCCTAACTGCTCTCTCTCCCACACACACACACACACACACACCCCCACGCTTTAATTCTGTCTCCCATGCCCTGTCTTCCACATACTCATGTATGTCTGCGGCGCTCTTCCCCAGAGCGCCCTCATTTATTGCATTCATGGCACTCATGTGTCCTGTCCATTAACCCCCCTTTCCTCCCCAGCAGCACGACAAGTGCAGATGTCCTCTACTCATCAAAACCAGGCCCTGGATAGGCTTTTGAATTTTTCAGGCAGGCTCCCCCTAGATTAGGTTAGCTACCGGGCCAAGGTAGGACACGCACTCACACACTCAGGTGCATCCATTCACTCACGCTCATGCCCCATCTCTTGAAGAGGACCCGGATTGGCCTCCACTGGACCATCATCGCCCATCCTGGGGGCTGGACCGTCGGGGACTTGGTCCTCCGCACATAGCCTGTGATCCTCGGTCATAGCCTGTGATCCTCTGTCATCTCTGATGACCGAGCTGTCTCAGCTCCCTCCTTCGGTGATGTGTACTACACATCATCCGGCCCTCACACGGCAACGGGGGGATCTTTGACCCCTCCGGCCGTAGGCCCAGGCTACGGTCCAGCCCACCCCACCACTTCATCTAAAGCAGTCCTGACGTGGCTACGGTTGATTTTCAAGCCGTGGCTACGGTTGATTTTCAAGCCGGCCTCAGGCTTGGACCACGGTTTTACCGGCTCCGCTGCTTTACGAGTCACTCCTCCTGACCGGACTCAGGGGGAGGAGACAGGAGTGACCCCTCCCTTCTCATGCTTCCTACCGACGGAAGAGGTAGACGGCCCTGCTGCTCCACTGGTGAAGAAGATTAGATGGACTACCTCAGCGCGGCACCTCGGCGCTGCGCGCCTCGGATTGGACGAGGGGAACCCCCCTGTGTCTACACTCGGATGTAGCATGTGCTACGGTGGCCGGTCACCTCTGCTACCCACGAGTGAACCTTGACACCCGAGGTCACCTACCTCTCTCGGGGGGAACCTCTCTTGTGGGGACAGAAGACCTCAGAGCACGCTCCTGCTTAGACCCTGTGGTGCGCACACGTCCGTCAGTGGATTCGGGGGTGGTCATCCATGTACCCATCGGTTACTAACGTCCTCTTTAGTGCTTAGGCCTATACTTACCCTGGGCCGCGAGCGCAACAGGGTCTACAGGCCTGGGACCCCTTTGGGGTCCTGGAGGGGGTCTACTCCCCTACCCCCTCTGGTGGAAGATCTACATGGCTCTAGGATACGAGTGCATTTCCCCCTAAGCCTATGCGGGTCGAAGTACTGAACTGCTTGGCGCGGGGGGCATCAGAGATAACAACCTAACCCAGCCAGCGCATGTAGGGCCATGCCGCTGAGGCCCCATTGGGGGGCCACCGAATTACCCCTCAGGGGAACGTCGGATTCCTTGTTGCGTAAGCCCCACCTCTCTCCACGGGCGCTCAGTCCCCACGTGTAACACAGCGTAGTCTGGAAGATGGACGCTTCCCCCTCGCGCGCGCTGCAGTCCTCCCTGGGACAGACACGGACTGTGAGTGTTGTCGCTGACGCATTAGCATGCAGACGCAAGAAGATGGTCGTCGTCGTGGGATTCTGGAGAGAGACCGGCCTACAATCGGGGTAGACTCAGCGAGGGAAACGGTGTTGAAACTTCATAAGTGCACGTGACAACTCACGGCCATTTGCTTCATCCTGCCAGATCCTCGCGGTTACATTGGAGACCCAGCGGGCGGGCCAACGAAACGCCTCTTCGGGGTATACGGCTATAGTCCCAAGGGGGACCGGGCCTCGCACGCCCTCTACACTCAACACGTAGGTCAGAATGCCCTTTACCGGCATGGCCCCGATCGAAGCAGTGGGGAGCTCCTCTCCTCACACAAGCTCTCGGGCTGAAGAACAGAGACACTCTGCACCGCACTGACGGTCCAAGGGCCACCCTGCTATAGCCTTGCCCCCACCTATAAACATGCCCCCACAGAAGAAGGCCCTCCTGAACAGGGGGCTTGACCTGCTGGGCACTCCACTTGACCTTCGACCCCTGGCCTCTCTACTCCTCTCGGCCTCCCCGTCTTCTAGAGACGGCACAAGGCCTACACTCACAGCCGGAGCGGGTCTTGTCACATCATGGAGTGTCATACCCACCTTTCCTGTGTCTGCTGGACCGGCCGTGGACGTGTCCTGACCCCGCCCCCAGACGGCCTTCTCTGGACCCTCGGGTGGTAACTAGGCCACGTTCCCCCCGGTACCACGCCTTCCCCGGGGCGGGACACCACCGAGCCACGCTAAAGCCGATGACGGGTCTTCTGGGAGAGAGACAGCACCTCCTGTCATGGGCAAAATAGACCGTCATTGACTGCGTTTCACTACGCATCTGACCTCTCTTCCTATCTATGCCTCAATCGACGAACTGTCCCTGACGTCCTCCGCATTCACTCCACAAACGTCCGTTCTGGGCGGGGGTGTCTGTCTGCTATGGTATCGACGAATGGGCTGAGTAGTAGTACGCAGGGGGAGGACCTCTCAGGGTGGCGGTCGGCGTAGTGTGGAAACAGTTGCACTCTGTCATCGGGAAGACCTGCTTAATGGTAGCCTGCTCACATCCCGGAAGATTTGGATTCACCTCTACCATGACGGGTCCTACGTCTGTGTTACACTGCGCTTTTCTTCAACCCCAGGCTGATCTCAGCTCTGGTTCATCTACCCGCCGTCCCTCCTTGGACCCGGGAGGACGTGTCCCCACGGGGTCAAACTACATAAGCTGAGCTGCTCCACCAACTTCACGGCCTATGTGAAGCACCGCTCTCCCTCTCTGTGGCACCATCTGCTGGACGGTTCCTGCTCTGACTGTCTCTGGCCTTTGGCTCTGGGGGGTCACGTTCTACGGTCGCGTCACTTTGCTCCCCTGCCGCTCGCGCCTTCTGTGGGGCCTCTGGCCCCTTGCAGAAGCCTTGGTCTACCGTTACTAGGGCGTTGCTTATGCTGGTTGCAGTGCCTGGGAATATCGGATGTGACCTGTGCATTGCGCCGGTTGCGGGTGCCTGGGTGACGTTCTTTGACCAAGCACCTCTGATTTGCATGGGTGGTGTGTGTGCGCGGGGGAAGATCAGCTTGTGACCCTTTGCCAGGCTGGGGGAATATCGGACGTGACCCTTAAACACCCTGCACCGTAGGTGGCCGTTGTGACTGGGGGACCTGACGTACGTGTGGTTCTGACCCCTGGGAGCTTTTGACCTTTGACCTTCGGAGTGGTGGGCCTGTTCTCTCTGGATGCTGCCTGTGCTCCCTGCGGCTTGGCATGGCCACAACCCTGGATTCAGTCTACATCGTGGGATTCTCAATATGCTATTTTTCCACGGGGTAGTTGTCTATCTCCGGTGGTATAGCATGGCTGTGTTGTGACTGCGTGCGGGTCATTGTTGACTGTGCCATGTCATGATCACACCAGCCCATTCATCGCTCCCTATTCACCCAGGCTTCCCATCTACACGTGGACTCCTCCCCTGCATGGACTGGACACTCCTCTCTACATTCCTTCACCTGTGGCCATCTGTGAGTCCCTCCACCACACCTCCACACTCATGTTGTGGAGCCCGTCTCTCCTTTCCACCCACATCCCATACTGATATCCACTGATGGTTCTTCTTTCGGCTTTGTCTCTCCTGCTCTAACCTTAACCCTGCTGACCTTGTTTCCATCCTTCCTTAACCCCTACCTCCTTGCCGACCTGTTTACCCTAACCCCAACCCCTCCTACCTCTTACCTAACCATAGGTCCCGCCCTGGTGTCTTTTCTCCCACCCCCCTCCCTCCTCCTTAGTCTCCTCACCCCAACCCTAGGCCGTTCTCTCTCTTTGTTTCACTATCACCTCCCTTTTGGGCCTATGGTTTCGGTGTCTTCGGCTCTCCCTGGCCTTCCTACTAATTCTAATTTACACACTTTTTTCCTTACAGATCCACTCTGGCACCACTCTAACCCTAACCTGTGTTCCTTTCTCCTTTCACAGTTCCTTGGTCACCTGTCACACACGGTCCATCCATGTTGCCTTCTATGCACACACACACACACACACACACACACATACTCTCTCTTTCTCTCTCTCTCTCTTGTCTCCTCTTTTCCCTAGATGTTTAATTGAGATTACCGATTCTGGTGGGCGCCCAAGGCACAGGGGGGATGACGCTTTTTGTCGTCACCCCTGAGTTCTTGATAGTCCTTAGTCGTAGGACGGCCCTTGACCTGCATAACGTGTTTTATTTCATACTTTGCTACCTGACGAGCTCTGAGGAGAGCGAAACTGCAGTCGTGGCCGGTTAGAACCTCACGATTCCCTGCTTAATGTTGTGGTAGGTGCCAGCAGGAAGGCACCTCCCAGGGAGTGGAGTTCTGCGTTTTTGACTACACCTTTTATTTGCTCGGAAGAGCCCCTCTCTTGCTCTCTCTCTCCCTCACACACCCACACACACGCGTGCTCTCTCTAGCTGTTCTCTCTCTAGCTGTTCTCTCTCTAGCTGTTCTCTCTCTAGCTGTTCTCTCTCTAGCTGTTCTCTCTCTAGCTGATCTCCCTCTATCCGCTCTCCCCTAACTGCTCTCTCTCCCACACACACACACACACACACACCCCCACGCTTTAATTCTGTCTCCCATGCCCTGTCTTCCACATACTCATGTATGTCTGCGGCGCTCTTCCCCAGAGCGCCCTCATTTATTGCATTCATGGCACTCATGTGTCCTGTCCATTAACCCCCCTTTCCTCCCCAGCAGCACGACAAGTGCAGATGTCCTCTACTCATCAAAACCAGGCCCTGGATAGGCTTTTGAATTTTTCAGGCAGGCTCCCCCTAGATTAGGTTAGCTACCGGGCCAAGGTAGGACACGCACTCACACACTCAGGTGCATCCATTCACTCACGCTCATGCCCCATCTCTTGAAGAGGACCCGGATTGGCCTCCACTGGACCATCATCGCCCATCCTGGGGGCTGGACCGTCGGGGACTTGGTCCTCCGCACATAGCCTGTGATCCTCGGTCATAGCCTGTGATCCTCTGTCATCTCTGATGACCGAGCTGTCTCAGCTCCCTCCTTCGGTGATGTGTACTACACATCATCCGGCCCTCACACGGCAACGGGGGGATCTTTGACCCCTCCGGCCGTAGGCCCAGGCTACGGTCCAGCCCACCCCACCACTTCATCTAAAGCAGTCCTGACGTGGCTACGGTTGATTTTCAAGCCGTGGCTACGGTTGATTTTCAAGCCGGCCTCAGGCTTGGACCACGGTTTTACCGGCTCCGCTGCTTTACGAGTCACTCCTCCTGACCGGACTCAGGGGGAGGAGACAGGAGTGACCCCTCCCTTCTCATGCTTCCTACCGACGGAAGAGGTAGACGGCCCTGCTGCTCCACTGGTGAAGAAGATTAGATGGACTACCTCAGCGCGGCACCTCGGCGCTGCGCGCCTCGGATTGGACGAGGGGAACCCCCCTGTGTCTACACTCGGATGTAGCATGTGCTACGGTGGCCGGTCACCTCTGCTACCCACGAGTGAACCTTGACACCCGAGGTCACCTACCTCTCTCGGGGGGAACCTCTCTTGTGGGGACAGAAGACCTCAGAGCACGCTCCTGCTTAGACCCTGTGGTGCGCACACGTCCGTCAGTGGATTCGGGGGTGGTCATCCATGTACCCATCGGTTACTAACGTCCTCTTTAGTGCTTAGGCCTATACTTACCCTGGGCCGCGAGCGCAACAGGGTCTACAGGCCTGGGACCCCTTTGGGGTCCTGGAGGGGGTCTACTCCCCTACCCCCTCTGGTGGAAGATCTACATGGCTCTAGGATACGAGTGCATTTCCCCCTAAGCCTATGCGGGTCGAAGTACTGAACTGCTTGGCGCGGGGGGCATCAGAGATAACAACCTAACCCAGCCAGCGCATGTAGGGCCATGCCGCTGAGGCCCCATTGGGGGGCCACCGAATTACCCCTCAGGGGAACGTCGGATTCCTTGTTGCGTAAGCCCCACCTCTCTCCACGGGCGCTCAGTCCCCACGTGTAACACAGCGTAGTCTGGAAGATGGACGCTTCCCCCTCGCGCGCGCTGCAGTCCTCCCTGGGACAGACACGGACTGTGAGTGTTGTCGCTGACGCATTAGCATGCAGACGCAAGAAGATGGTCGTCGTCGTGGGATTCTGGAGAGAGACCGGCCTACAATCGGGGTAGACTCAGCGAGGGAAACGGTGTTGAAACTTCATAAGTGCACGTGACAACTCACGGCCATTTGCTTCATCCTGCCAGATCCTCGCGGTTACATTGGAGACCCAGCGGGCGGGCCAACGAAACGCCTCTTCGGGGTATACGGCTATAGTCCCAAGGGGGACCGGGCCTCGCACGCCCTCTACACTCAACACGTAGGTCAGAATGCCCTTTACCGGCATGGCCCCGATCGAAGCAGTGGGGAGCTCCTCTCCTCACACAAGCTCTCGGGCTGAAGAACAGAGACACTCTGCACCGCACTGACGGTCCAAGGGCCACCCTGCTATAGCCTTGCCCCCACCTATAAACATGCCCCCACAGAAGAAGGCCCTCCTGAACAGGGGGCTTGACCTGCTGGGCACTCCACTTGACCTTCGACCCCTGGCCTCTCTACTCCTCTCGGCCTCCCCGTCTTCTAGAGACGGCACAAGGCCTACACTCACAGCCGGAGCGGGTCTTGTCACATCATGGAGTGTCATACCCACCTTTCCTGTGTCTGCTGGACCGGCCGTGGACGTGTCCTGACCCCGCCCCCAGACGGCCTTCTCTGGACCCTCGGGTGGTAACTAGGCCACGTTCCCCCCGGTACCACGCCTTCCCCGGGGCGGGACACCACCGAGCCACGCTAAAGCCGATGACGGGTCTTCTGGGAGAGAGACAGCACCTCCTGTCATGGGCAAAATAGACCGTCATTGACTGCGTTTCACTACGCATCTGACCTCTCTTCCTATCTATGCCTCAATCGACGAACTGTCCCTGACGTCCTCCGCATTCACTCCACAAACGTCCGTTCTGGGCGGGGGTGTCTGTCTGCTATGGTATCGACGAATGGGCTGAGTAGTAGTACGCAGGGGGAGGACCTCTCAGGGTGGCGGTCGGCGTAGTGTGGAAACAGTTGCACTCTGTCATCGGGAAGACCTGCTTAATGGTAGCCTGCTCACATCCCGGAAGATTTGGATTCACCTCTACCATGACGGGTCCTACGTCTGTGTTACACTGCGCTTTTCTTCAACCCCAGGCTGATCTCAGCTCTGGTTCATCTACCCGCCGTCCCTCCTTGGACCCGGGAGGACGTGTCCCCACGGGGTCAAACTACATAAGCTGAGCTGCTCCACCAACTTCACGGCCTATGTGAAGCACCGCTCTCCCTCTCTGTGGCACCATCTGCTGGACGGTTCCTGCTCTGACTGTCTCTGGCCTTTGGCTCTGGGGGGTCACGTTCTACGGTCGCGTCACTTTGCTCCCCTGCCGCTCGCGCCTTCTGTGGGGCCTCTGGCCCCTTGCAGAAGCCTTGGTCTACCGTTACTAGGGCGTTGCTTATGCTGGTTGCAGTGCCTGGGAATATCGGATGTGACCTGTGCATTGCGCCGGTTGCGGGTGCCTGGGTGACGTTCTTTGACCAAGCACCTCTGATTTGCATGGGTGGTGTGTGTGCGCGGGGGAAGATCAGCTTGTGACCCTTTGCCAGGCTGGGGGAATATCGGACGTGACCCTTAAACACCCTGCACCGTAGGTGGCCGTTGTGACTGGGGGACCTGACGTACGTGTGGTTCTGACCCCTGGGAGCTTTTGACCTTTGACCTTCGGAGTGGTGGGCCTGTTCTCTCTGGATGCTGCCTGTGCTCCCTGCGGCTTGGCATGGCCACAACCCTGGATTCAGTCTACATCGTGGGATTCTCAATATGCTATTTTTCCACGGGGTAGTTGTCTATCTCCGGTGGTATAGCATGGCTGTGTTGTGACTGCGTGCGGGTCATTGTTGACTGTGCCATGTCATGATCACACCAGCCCATTCATCGCTCCCTATTCACCCAGGCTTCCCATCTACACGTGGACTCCTCCCCTGCATGGACTGGACACTCCTCTCTACATTCCTTCACCTGTGGCCATCTGTGAGTCCCTCCACCACACCTCCACACTCATGTTGTGGAGCCCGTCTCTCCTTTCCACCCACATCCCATACTGATATCCACTGATGGTTCTTCTTTCGGCTTTGTCTCTCCTGCTCTAACCTTAACCCTGCTGACCTTGTTTCCATCCTTCCTTAACCCCTACCTCCTTGCCGACCTGTTTACCCTAACCCCAACCCCTCCTACCTCTTACCTAACCATAGGTCCCGCCCTGGTGTCTTTTCTCCCACCCCCCTCCCTCCTCCTTAGTCTCCTCACCCCAACCCTAGGCCGTTCTCTCTCTTTGTTTCACTATCACCTCCCTTTTGGGCCTATGGTTTCGGTGTCTTCGGCTCTCCCTGGCCTTCCTACTAATTCTAATTTACACACTTTTTTCCTTACAGATCCACTCTGGCACCACTCTAACCCTAACCTGTGTTCCTTTCTCCTTTCACAGTTCCTTGGTCACCTGTCACACACGGTCCATCCATGTTGCCTTCTATGCACACACACACACACACACACACACACATACTCTCTCTTTCTCTCTCTCTCTCTTGTCTCCTCTTTTCCCTAGATGTTTAATTGAGATTACCGATTCTGGTGGGCGCCCAAGGCACAGGGGGGATGACGCTTTTTGTCGTCACCCCTGAGTTCTTGATAGTCCTTAGTCGTAGGACGGCCCTTGACCTGCATAACGTGTTTTATTTCATACTTTGCTACCTGACGAGCTCTGAGGAGAGCGAAACTGCAGTCGTGGCCGGTTAGAACCTCACGATTCCCTGCTTAATGTTGTGGTAGGTGCCAGCAGGAAGGCACCTCCCAGGGAGTGGAGTTCTGCGTTTTTGACTACACCTTTTATTTGCTCGGAAGAGCCCCTCTCTTGCTCTCTCTCTCCCTCACACACCCACACACACGCGTGCTCTCTCTAGCTGTTCTCTCTCTAGCTGTTCTCTCTCTAGCTGTTCTCTCTCTAGCTGTTCTCTCTCTAGCTGTTCTCTCTCTAGCTGATCTCCCTCTATCCGCTCTCCCCTAACTGCTCTCTCTCCCACACACACACACACACACACACCCCCACGCTTTAATTCTGTCTCCCATGCCCTGTCTTCCACATACTCATGTATGTCTGCGGCGCTCTTCCCCAGAGCGCCCTCATTTATTGCATTCATGGCACTCATGTGTCCTGTCCATTAACCCCCCTTTCCTCCCCAGCAGCACGACAAGTGCAGATGTCCTCTACTCATCAAAACCAGGCCCTGGATAGGCTTTTGAATTTTTCAGGCAGGCTCCCCCTAGATTAGGTTAGCTACCGGGCCAAGGTAGGACACGCACTCACACACTCAGGTGCATCCATTCACTCACGCTCATGCCCCATCTCTTGAAGAGGACCCGGATTGGCCTCCACTGGACCATCATCGCCCATCCTGGGGGCTGGACCGTCGGGGACTTGGTCCTCCGCACATAGCCTGTGATCCTCGGTCATAGCCTGTGATCCTCTGTCATCTCTGATGACCGAGCTGTCTCAGCTCCCTCCTTCGGTGATGTGTACTACACATCATCCGGCCCTCACACGGCAACGGGGGGATCTTTGACCCCTCCGGCCGTAGGCCCAGGCTACGGTCCAGCCCACCCCACCACTTCATCTAAAGCAGTCCTGACGTGGCTACGGTTGATTTTCAAGCCGTGGCTACGGTTGATTTTCAAGCCGGCCTCAGGCTTGGACCACGGTTTTACCGGCTCCGCTGCTTTACGAGTCACTCCTCCTGACCGGACTCAGGGGGAGGAGACAGGAGTGACCCCTCCCTTCTCATGCTTCCTACCGACGGAAGAGGTAGACGGCCCTGCTGCTCCACTGGTGAAGAAGATTAGATGGACTACCTCAGCGCGGCACCTCGGCGCTGCGCGCCTCGGATTGGACGAGGGGAACCCCCCTGTGTCTACACTCGGATGTAGCATGTGCTACGGTGGCCGGTCACCTCTGCTACCCACGAGTGAACCTTGACACCCGAGGTCACCTACCTCTCTCGGGGGGAACCTCTCTTGTGGGGACAGAAGACCTCAGAGCACGCTCCTGCTTAGACCCTGTGGTGCGCACACGTCCGTCAGTGGATTCGGGGGTGGTCATCCATGTACCCATCGGTTACTAACGTCCTCTTTAGTGCTTAGGCCTATACTTACCCTGGGCCGCGAGCGCAACAGGGTCTACAGGCCTGGGACCCCTTTGGGGTCCTGGAGGGGGTCTACTCCCCTACCCCCTCTGGTGGAAGATCTACATGGCTCTAGGATACGAGTGCATTTCCCCCTAAGCCTATGCGGGTCGAAGTACTGAACTGCTTGGCGCGGGGGGCATCAGAGATAACAACCTAACCCTAACCCTAACCCTAACCCTAACCCTAACCCTAACCCTAACCCTAACCCTAACCCTAACCCTATCCCCCTGAGTCCTCCTCACTCACCCTGTGTCGAGTGGCGAGCGCTTCAGGTGTTACCCGGCCTGGGTTCCCCTCGGGGTTCCTGGAGGGGCCTAGCCCCTGTTCGGATGTGGTGGATGACTCAGCATTGGCATAGCGTGTGCCTCAGTCCTGAGCCTAAGTGGGTCGAAGTACCGAACTACTGGGCTCGGGGGATTTTCAGACATTAAACCTAACCCTAACCCTAACCCTAACCCTAACCCTAACCCTAACCCTAACCCTAACCCTAACCCAAACTTGGTCTGGTCTGCTCATCAGAGTCCCCTCTACGGGCGTGTTTTGGATTGGATTTTAAGTTTTTGGACCATATTTATCTTCCCTTTTTGTCCGGCCCATAACTCTGCCTAGAAAGGCCCTACATGCCCCAAACTTGGTCTGGTCTGCTCATCAGAGTCCCCTCTACGGGCGTGTTTTGGATTGGATTTTAAGATTTTCGACCATATTTCTCTTCCCTTTTTGTCCGGCCCATAACTCTGCCTAGAAAGGCCCTACATGCCCCAAACTTGGTCTGGTCTGCTCATCAGAGTCCCCTCTACGGGCGTGTTTTGGATTGGATTTTGTTTTAAATTGACCATATTTGACTTCCCTTTTTGTCAGGCCCATAACTCTGCCTAGAAAGGCCCTACATGCCCCAAACTTGGTCTGGTCTGCTCATCAGATACCCTTCTACGGGCGTGTTTTGGATTGGATTTTGTTTTAAATTGACCATATTTGACTTCCCTTTTTGTCCGGCCCATAACTCTGCCTAGAAAGGCCCTACATGCCCCAAACTTGGTCTGGTCTGCTCATCAGAGTCCCCTCTACGGGCGTGTTTTGGATTGGATTTTAAGATTTTCGACCATATTTATCTTCCCTTTTTGTCCGGCCCATAACTCTGCCTAGAAAGGCCCTACATGCCCCAAACTTGGTCTGGTCTGCTCATCAGAGTCCCCTCTACGGGCGTGTTTTGGATTGGATTTTGTTTTACATTGACCATATTTGACTTCCCTTTTTGTCCGGCCCATAACTCTGCCTAGAAAGGCCCTACATGCCCCAAACTTGGTCTGGTCTGCTCATCAGAGTCCCCTCTACGGGCGTGTTTTGGATTGGATTTTGTTTTAAATTGACCATATTTGACTTCCCTTTTTGTCAGGCCCATAACTCTGCCTAGAAAGGCCCTACATGCCCCAAACTAGGTCTGGTCTGCTCATCAGAGTCCCCTCTACGGGCGTGTTTTGGATTGGATTTTAAGATTTTCTACCATATTTCTCTTCCCTTTTTGTCCGGCCCATAACTCTGCCTAGAAAGGCCCTACATGCCCCAAACTTGGTCTGGTCTGCTCATCAGAGTCCCCTCTACGGGCGTGTTTTGGATTGGATTTTAAGATTTTCGACCATATTTCTCTTCCCTTTTTGTCCGGCCCATAACTCTGCCTAGAAAGGCCCTACATGCCCCAAACTTGGTCTGGTCTGCTCATCAGAGTCCCCTCTACGGGCGTGTTTTGGATTGGATTTTAAGATTTTCGACCATATTTATCTTCCCTTTTTGTCCGGCCCATAACTCTGCCTAGAAAGGCCCTACATGCCCCAAACTTGGTCTGGTCTGCTCATCAGAGTCCCCTCTACGGGCGTGTTTTGGATTGGATTTTGTTTTAAATTGACCATATTTGACTTCCCTTTTTGTCAGGCCCATAACTCTGCCTAGAAAGGCCCTACATGCCCCAAACTAGGTCTGGTCTGCTCATCAGAGTCCCCTCTACGGGCGTGTTTTGGATTGGATTTTAAGATTTTCTACCATATTTCTCTTCCCTTTTTGTCCGGCCCATAACTCTGCCTAGAAAGGCCCTACATGCCCCAAACTTGGTCTGGTCTGCTCATCAGAGTCCCCTCTACGGGCGTGTTTTGGATTGGATTTTAAGATTTTCGACCATATTTCTCTTCCCTTTTTGTCCGGCCCATAACTCTGCCTAGAAAGGCCCTACATGCCCCAAACTTGGTCTGGTCTGCTCATCAGAGTCCCCTCTACGGGCGTGTTTTGGATTGGATTTTAAGATTTTCGACCATATTTATCTTCCCTTTTTGTCCGGCCCATAACTCTGCCTAGAAAGGCCCTACATGCCCCAAACTTGGTCTGGTCTGCTCATCAGAGTCCCCTCTACGGGCGTGTTTTGGATTGGATTTTGTTTTACATTGACCATATTTGACTTCCCTTTTTGTCCGGCCCATAACTCTGCCTAGAAAGGCCCTACATGCCCCAAACTTGGTCTGGTCTGCTCATCAGAGTCCCCTCTACGGGCGTGTTTTGGATTGGATTTTGTTTTAAATTGACCATATTTGACTTCCCTTTTTGTCCGGCCCATAACTCTGCCTAGAAAGGCCCTACATGCCCCAAACTTGGTCTGGTCTGCTCATCAGAGTCCCCTCTACGGGCGTGTTTTGGATTGGATTTTAAGATTTCCAACCATATTTGACTTCCCTTTTTGTCCGGCCCATAACTCTGCCTAGAAAGGGCCTACATGCCCCAAACTTGGTCTGGTCTGCTCATCAGAGTCCCCTCTACGGGCGTGTTTTGGATTGGATTTTAAGATTTTCGACCATATTTCTCTTCCCTTTTTGTCCGGCCCATAACTCTGCCTAGAAAGGCCCTACATGCCCCAAACTTGGTCTGGTCTGCTCTTCAGAGTCCCCTCTACGGGCGTGTTTTGGATTGGATTTTGTTTTAAATTGACCATATTTGTCTTCCCTTTTTGTCCGGCCCATAACTCTGCCTAGAAAGGGCCTACATGCCCCAAACTTGGTCTGGTCTGCTCATCAGAGTCCCCTCTACGGGCGTGTTTTGGATTAGATTTTGTTTAAAATTGACCATATTTGACTTCCCTTTTTGTCCGGCCCATAACTCTGCCTAGAAAGGCCCTACATGCCCCAAACTTGGTCTGGTCTGCTCATCAGAGTCCCCTCTACGGGCGTGTTTTGGATTGGATTTTAAGATTTCCAACCATATTTGACTTCCCTTTTTGTCCGGCCCATAACTCTGCCTAGAAAGGCCCTACATGCCCCAAACTTGGTCTGGTCTGCTCATCAGAGTCCCCTCTACGGGCATGTTTTGGATTGGATTTTGTTTTAAATTGACCATATTTGACTTCCCTTTTTGTCCGGCCCATAACTCTGCCTAGAAAGGCCCTACATGCCCCGAACTTGGTCTGGTCTGCTCGTCAGAGTCCCCTCTACGGGCATGTTTTGGATTGGATTTTAAGAATTTCGACCATATTTCTCTTCCCTTTTTGTCCGGCCCATAACTCTGCCTAGAAAGGCCCTACATGCCCCAAACTTGGTCTGGTCTGCTCATCAGAGTCCCCTCTACGGGCGTGTTTTGGATTGGATTTTAAGATTTTCGACCATATTTCTCTTCCCTTTTTGTCCGGCCCATAACTCTGCCTAGAAAGGCCCTACATGCCCCAAACTTGGTCTGGTCTGCTCATCAGAGTCCCCTCTACGGGCGTGTTTTGGATTGGATTTTGTTTTAAATTGACCATATTTGTCTTCCCTTTTTGTCCGGCCCATAACTCTGCCTAGAAAGGCCCTACATGCCCCAAACTTGGTCTGGTCTGCTCATCAGAGTCCCCTCTACGGACGTGTTTTGGATTGGATTTTAAGATTTTCGACCATATTTCTCTTCCCTTTTTGTCCGGCCCATAACTCTGCCTAGAAAGGGCCTACATGCCCCAAACTTGGTCTGGTCTGCTCATCAGAGTCCCCTCTACGGGCGTGTTTTGGATTGGATTTTAAGATTTCCGACCATATTTCTCTTCCCTTTTTGTCCGGCCCATAACTCTGCCTAGAAAGGCCCTACATGCCCCAAACTTGGTCTGGTCTGCTCATCAGAGTCCCCTCTACGGGCGTGTTTTGGATTGGATTTTGTTTAAAATTGACCATATTTGACTTCCCTTTTTGTCCGGCCCATAACTCTGCCTAGAAAGGCCCTACAATGCCCCAAACTTGGTCTGGTCTGCTCATCAGAGTCCCCTCTACGGGCGTGTTTTGGATTGGATTTTAGGATTTTCGACCATATTTCTCTTCCCTTTTTGTCCGGCCCATAACTCTGCCTAGAAAGGCCCTACATGCCCCAAACTTGGTCTGGTCTGCTCATCAGAGTCCCCTCTACGGGCGTGTTTTGGATTGGACGTTAAGATTTTCGACCATATTTCTCTTCCCTTTTTGTCCGGCCCATAACTCTGCCTAGAAAGGCCCTACATGCCCCAAACTTGGTCTGGTCTGCTCATCAGAGTCCCCTCTACGGGCGTGTTTTGGATTGGATTTTAAGATTTCCAACCATATTTGACTTCCCTTTTTGTCCGGCCCATAACTCTGCCTAGAAAGGGCCTACATGCCCCAAACTTGGTCTGGTCTGCTCATCAGAGTCCCCTCTACGGGCGTGTTTTGGATTGGATTTTAAGATTTTCGACCATATTTCTCTTCCCTTTTTGTCCGGCCCATAACTCTGCCTAGAAAGGCCCTACATGCCCCAAACTTGGTCTGGTCTGCTCATCAGAGTCCCCTCTACGGGCGTGTTTTGGATTGGATTTTGTTTAAAATTGACCATATTTGACTTCCCTTTTTGTCCGGCCCATAACTCTGCCTAGAAAGGCCCTACAATGCCCCAAACTTGGTCTGGTCTGCTCATCAGAGTCCCCTCTACGGGCGTGTTTTGGATTGGATTTTGATATTTTTGACCATATTTTTTAAATGCACCCCCCTTTATTGTCTGTTCTGTATATCCCAGCATCAAATGATTCTTACTGTACACTGAGGGCACTAGTATGAGTGACCACAGTAAGTTTCAAGTATGTGACACTTTCCTAGTCAGAGTTAGCAGGGGGTGCATTTCATGGCAATAAGGAATACAACAAGCCTGTCGTGAAATGCACCCCCCTTATTGTCTGTTCTGTATATCCCAGCATCAAATGATTCTTACTGTAAGTAAGTAAGTAAATAAGTTTCAGGCATGTAACACTGAATTGGATTTTTTTTTTAATTGACCATATTTGTCTTCCCTTTTTGTCCGGCCCATAACTCTGCCTAGAAAGGCCTTACATGCCCCAAACTTGGTCTGGTCTGCTCATCAGAGTCCCCTCTACGGGCGTGTTTTGGATTGGATTTTAAGATTTCCGACCATATTTCTCTTCCCTTTTTGTCCGGCCCATAACTCTGCCTAGAAAGGCCCTACATGCCCCAAACTTGGTCTGGTCTGCTCATCAGAGTCCCCTCTACGGGCGTGTTTTGGATTGGATTTTGTTTAAAATTGACCATATTTGACTTCCCTTTTTGTCCGGCCCATAACTCTGCTTAGAAAGACCCTACAATGCCCCAAACTTGGTCTGGTCTGCTCATCAGAGTCCCCTCTACGGGCGTGTTTTGGATTGGATTTTAGGATTTTCGGCCATATTTCTCTTCCCTTTTTGTCCGGCCCATAACTCTGCCTAGAAAGGCCCTACATGCCCCAAACTTGGTCTGGTCTGCTCATCAGAGTCCCCTCTACGGGCGTGTTTTGGATTGGACGTTAAGATTTTCGACCATATTTCTCTTCCCTTTTTGTCCGGCCCATAACTCTGCCTAGAAAGGCCCTACATGCCCCAAACTTGGTCTGGTCTGCTCATCAGAGTCCCCTCTACGGGCGTGTTTTGGATTGGATTTTAAGATTTCCAACCATATTTGACTTCCCTTTTTGTCCGGCCCATAACTCTGCCTAGAAAGGGCCTACATGCCCCAAACTTGGTCTGGTCTGCTCATCAGAGTCCCCTCTACGGGCGTGTTTTGGATTGGATTTTAAGATTTTCGACCATATTTCTCTTCCCTTTTTGTCCGGCCCATAACTCTGCCTAGAAAGGCCCTACATGCCCCAAACTTGGTCTGGTCTGCTCATCAGAGTCCCCTCTACGGGCGTGTTTTGGATTGGATTTTGTTTAAAATTGACCATATTTGACTTCCCTTTTTGTCCGGCCCATAACTCTGCCTAGAAAGGCCCTACAATGCCCCAAACTTGGTCTGGTCTGCTCATCAGAGTCCCCTCTACGGGCGTGTTTTGGATTGGATTTTGATATTTTTGACCATATTTTTTAAATGCACCCCCCTTTATTGTCTGTTCTGTATATCCCAGCATCAAATGATTCTTACTGTACACTGAGGGCACTAGTATGAGTGACCACAGTAAGTTTCAAGTATGTGACACTTTCCTAGTCAGAGTTAGCAGGGGGTGCATTTCATGGCAATAAGGAATACAACAAGCCTGTCGTGAAATGCACCCCCCTTATTGTCTGTTCTGTATATCCCAGCATCAAATGATTCTTACTGTAAGTAAGTAAGTAAATAAGTTTCAGGCATGTAACACTGAATTGGATTTTTTTTTTAATTGACCATATTTGTCTTCCCTTTTTGTCCGGCCCATAACTCTGCCTAGAAAGGCCTTACATGCCCCAAACTTGGTCTGGTCTGCTCATCAGAGTCCCCTCTACGGGCGTGTTTTGGATTGGATTTTAAGATTTCCGACCATATTTCTCTTCCCTTTTTGTCCGGCCCATAACTCTGCCTAGAAAGGCCCTAGATGCCCCAAACTTGGTCTGGTCTGCTCTTCAGAGTCCCCTCTACGGGCATGTTTTGGATTGGATTTTGTTTTAAATTGACCATATTTGACTTCCCTTTTTGTCCGGCCCATAACTCTGCCTAGAAAGGCCCTACATGCCCCAAACTTGGTCTGGTCTGCTCTTCAGAGTCCCCTCTACGGACGTGTTTTGGATTGGATTTTAAGATTTTCGACCATATTTCTCTTCCCTTTTTGTCCGGCCCATAACTCTGCCTAGAAAGGGCCTACATGCCCCAAACTTGGTCTGGTCTGCTCATCAGAGTCCCCTCTACGGGCGTGTTTTGGATTGGATTTTAAGATTTCCGACCATATTTCTCTTCCCTTTTTGTCCGGCCCATAACTCTGCCTAGAAAGGCCCTACATGCCCCAAACTTGGTCTGGTCTGCTCATCAGAGTCCCCTCTACGGGCGTGTTTTGGATTGGATTTTGTTTAAAATTGACCATATTTGACTTCCCTTTTTGTCCGGCCCATAACTCTGCTTAGAAAGACCCTACAATGCCCCAAACTTGGTCTGGTCTGCTCATCAGAGTCCCCTCTACGGGCGTGTTTTGGATTGGATTTTAGGATTTTCGGCCATATTTCTCTTCCCTTTTTGTCCGGCCCATAACTCTGCCTAGAAAGGCCCTACATGCCCCAAACTTGGTCTGGTCTGCTCATCAGAGTCCCCTCTACGGGCGTGTTTTGGATTGGACGTTAAGATTTTCGACCATATTTCTCTTCCCTTTTTGTCCGGCCCATAACTCTGCCTAGAAAGGCCCTACATGCCCCAAACTTGGTCTGGTCTGCTCATCAGAGTCCCCTCTACGGGCGTGTTTTGGATTGGATTTTAAGATTTCCAACCATATTTGACTTCCCTTTTTGTCCGGCCCATAACTCTGCCTAGAAAGGGCCTACATGCCCCAAACTTGGTCTGGTCTGCTCATCAGAGTCCCCTCTACGGGCGTGTTTTGGATTGGATTTTAAGATTTTCGACCATATTTCTCTTCCCTTTTTGTCCGGCCCATAACTCTGCCTAGAAAGGCCCTACATGCCCCAAACTTGGTCTGGTCTGCTCATCAGAGTCCCCTCTACGGGCGTGTTTTGGATTGGATTTTGTTTAAAATTGACCATATTTGACTTCCCTTTTTGTCCGGCCCATAACTCTGCCTAGAAAGGCCCTACAATGCCCCAAACTTGGTCTGGTCTGCTCATCAGAGTCCCCTCTACGGGCGTGTTTTGGATTGGATTTTGATATTTTTGACCATATTTTTTAAATGCACCCCCCTTTATTGTCTGTTCTGTATATCCCAGCATCAAATGATTCTTACTGTACACTGAGGGCACTAGTATGAGTGACCACAGTAAGTTTCAAGTATGTGACACTTTCCTAGTCAGAGTTAGCAGGGGGTGCATTTCATGGCAATAAGGAATACAACAAGCCTGTCGTGAAATGCACCCCCCTTATTGTCTGTTCTGTATATCCCAGCATCAAATGATTCTTACTGTAAGTAAGTAAGTAAATAAGTTTCAGGCATGTAACACTGAATTGGATTTTTTTTTTAATTGACCATATTTGTCTTCCCTTTTTGTCCGGCCCATAACTCTGCCTAGAAAGGCCTTACATGCCCCAAACTTGGTCTGGTCTGCTCATCAGAGTCCCCTCTACGGGCGTGTTTTGGATTGGATTTTAAGATTTCCGACCATATTTCTCTTCCCTTTTTGTCCGGCCCATAACTCTGCCTAGAAAGGCCCTAGATGCCCCAAACTTGGTCTGGTCTGCTCTTCAGAGTCCCCTCTACGGGCATGTTTTGGATTGGATTTTGTTTTAAATTGACCATATTTGACTTCCCTTTTTGTCCGGCCCATAACTCTGCCTAGAAAGGCCCTACATGCCCCAAACTTGGTCTGGTCTGCTCTTCAGAGTCCCCTCTACGGACGTGTTTTGGATTGGATTTTAAGATTTTCGACCATATTTCTCTTCCCTTTTTGTCCGGCCCATAACTCTGCCTAGAAAGGGCCTACATGCCCCAAACTTGGTCTGGTCTGCTCATCAGAGTCCCCTCTACGGGCGTGTTTTGGATTGGATTTTAAGATTTCCGACCATATTTCTCTTCCCTTTTTGTCCGGCCCATAACTCTGCCTAGAAAGGCCCTACATGCCCCAAACTTGGTCTGGTCTGCTCATCAGAGTCCCCTCTACGGGCGTGTTTTGGATTGGATTTTGTTTAAAATTGACCATATTTGACTTCCCTTTTTGTCCGGCCCATAACTCTGCTTAGAAAGACCCTACAATGCCCCAAACTTGGTCTGGTCTGCTCATCAGAGTCCCCTCTACGGGCGTGTTTTGGATTGGATTTTAGGATTTTCGACCATATTTCTCTTCCCTTTTTGTCCGGCCCATAACTCTGCCTAGAAAGGCCCTACATGCCCCAAACTTGGTCTGGTCTGCTCATCAGAGTCCCCTCTACGGGCGTGTTTTGGATTGGACGTTAAGATTTTCGACCATATTTCTCTTCCCTTTTTGTCCGGCCCATAACTCTGCCTAGAAAGGCCCTACATGCCCCAAACTTGGTCTGGTCTGCTCATCAGAGTCCCCTCTACGGGCGTGTTTTGGATTGGATTTTAAGATTTCCAACCATATTTGACTTCCCTTTTTGTCCGGCCCATAACTCTGCCTAGAAAGGGCCTACATGCCCCAAACTTGGTCTGGTCTGCTCATCAGAGTCCCCTCTACGGGCGTGTTTTGGATTGGATTTTAAGATTTCCGACCATATTTCTCTTCCCTTTTTGTCCGGCCCATAACTCTGCCTAGAAAGGCCCTACATGCCCCAAACTTGGTCTGGTCTGCTCATCAGAGTCCCCTCTACGGGCGTGTTTTGGATTGGATTTTGTTTAAAATTGACCATATTTGACTTCCCTTTTTGTCCGGCCCATAACTCTGCTTAGAAAGACCCTACAATGCCCCAAACTTGGTCTGGTCTGCTCATCAGAGTCCCCTCTACGGGCGTGTTTTGGATTGGATTTTAGGATTTTCGACCATATTTCTCTTCCCTTTTTGTCCGGCCCATAACTCTGCCTAGAAAGGCCCTACATGCCCCAAACTTGGTCTGGTCTGCTCATCAGAGTCCCCTCTACGGGCGTGTTTTGGATTGGACGTTAAGATTTTCGACCATATTTCTCTTCCCTTTTTGTCCGGCCCATAACTCTGCCTAGAAAGGCCCTACATGCCCCAAACTTGGTCTGGTCTGCTCATCAGAGTCCCCTCTACGGGCGTGTTTTGGATTGGATTTTAAGATTTCCAACCATATTTGACTTCCCTTTTTGTCCGGCCCATAACTCTGCCTAGAAAGGGCCTACATGCCCCAAACTTGGTCTGGTCTGCTCATCAGAGTCCCCTCTACGGGCGTGTTTTGGATTGGATTTTAAGATTTTCGACCATATTTCTCTTCCCTTTTTGTCCGGCCCATAACTCTGCCTAGAAAGGCCCTACATGCCCCAAACTTGGTCTGGTCTGCTCATCAGAGTCCCCTCTACGGGCGTGTTTTGGATTGGATTTTGTTTAAAATTGACCATATTTGACTTCCCTTTTTGTCCGGCCCATAACTCTGCTTAGAAAGACCCTACAATGCCCCAAACTTGGTCTGGTCTGCTCATCAGAGTCCCCTCTACGGGCGTGTTTTGGATTGGATTTTAGGATTTTCGACCATATTTCTCTTCCCTTTTTGTCCGGCCCATAACTCTGCCTAGAAAGGCCCTACATGCCCCAAACTTGGTCTGGTCTGCTCATCAGAGTCCCCTCTACGGGCGTGTTTTGGATTGGACGTTAAGATTTTCGACCATATTTCTCTTCCCTTTTTGTCCGGCCCATAACTCTGCCTAGAAAGGCCCTACATGCCCCAAACTTGGTCTGGTCTGCTCATCAGAGTCCCCTCTACGGGCGTGTTTTGGATTGGATTTTAAGATTTCCAACCATATTTGACTTCCCTTTTTGTCCGGCCCATAACTCTGCCTAGAAAGGGCCTACATGCCCCAAACTTGGTCTGGTCTGCTCATCAGAGTCCCCTCTACGGGCGTGTTTTGGATTGGATTTTAAGATTTTCGACCATATTTCTCTTCCCTTTTTGTCCGGCCCATAACTCTGCCTAGAAAGGCCCTACATGCCCCAAACTTGGTCTGGTCTGCTCATCAGAGTCCCCTCTACGGGCGTGTTTTGGATTGGATTTTGTTTAAAATTGACCATATTTGACTTCCCTTTTTGTCCGGCCCATAACTCTGCCTAGAAAGGCCCTACAATGCCCCAAACTTGGTCTGGTCTGCTCATCAGAGTCCCCTCTACGGGCGTGTTTTGGATTGGATTTTGATATTTTTGACCATATTTTTTAAATGCACCCCCCTTTATTGTCTGTTCTGTATATCCCAGCATCAAATGATTCTTACTGTACACTGAGGGCACTAGTATGAGTGACCACAGTAAGTTTCAAGTATGTGACACTTTCCTAGTCAGAGTTAGCAGGGGGTGCATTTCATGGCAATAAGGAATACAACAAGCCTGTCGTGAAATGCACCCCCCTTATTGTCTGTTCTGTATATCCCAGCATCAAATGATTCTTACTGTAAGTAAGTAAGTAAATAAGTTTCAGGCATGTAACACTGAATTGGATTTTTTTTTTAATTGACCATATTTGTCTTCCCTTTTTGTCCGGCCCATAACTCTGCCTAGAAAGGCCTTACATGCCCCAAACTTGGTCTGGTCTGCTCATCAGAGTCCCCTCTACGGGCGTGTTTTGGATTGGATTTTAAGATTTCCGACCATATTTCTCTTCCCTTTTTGTCCGGCCCATAACTCTGCCTAGAAAGGCCCTAGATGCCCCAAACTTGGTCTGGTCTGCTCTTCAGAGTCCCCTCTACGGGCATGTTTTGGATTGGATTTTGTTTTAAATTGACCATATTTGACTTCCCTTTTTGTCCGGCCCATAACTCTGCCTAGAAAGGCCCTACATGCCCCAAACTTGGTCTGGTCTGCTCTTCAGAGTCCCCTCTACGGACGTGTTTTGGATTGGATTTTAAGATTTTCGACCATATTTCTCTTCCCTTTTTGTCCGGCCCATAACTCTGCCTAGAAAGGGCCTACATGCCCCAAACTTGGTCTGGTCTGCTCATCAGAGTCCCCTCTACGGGCGTGTTTTGGATTGGATTTTAAGATTTCCGACCATATTTCTCTTCCCTTTTTGTCCGGCCCATAACTCTGCCTAGAAAGGCCCTACATGCCCCAAACTTGGTCTGGTCTGCTCATCAGAGTCCCCTCTACGGGCGTGTTTTGGATTGGATTTTGTTTAAAATTGACCATATTTGACTTCCCTTTTTGTCCGGCCCATAACTCTGCTTAGAAAGACCCTACAATGCCCCAAACTTGGTCTGGTCTGCTCATCAGAGTCCCCTCTACGGGCGTGTTTTGGATTGGATTTTAGGATTTTCGACCATATTTCTCTTCCCTTTTTGTCCGGCCCATAACTCTGCCTAGAAAGGCCCTACATGCCCCAAACTTGGTCTGGTCTGCTCATCAGAGTCCCCTCTACGGGCGTGTTTTGGATTGGACGTTAAGATTTTCGACCATATTTCTCTTCCCTTTTTGTCCGGCCCATAACTCTGCCTAGAAAGGCCCTACATGCCCCAAACTTGGTCTGGTCTGCTCATCAGAGTCCCCTCTACGGGCGTGTTTTGGATTGGATTTTAAGATTTCCAACCATATTTGACTTCCCTTTTTGTCCGGCCCATAACTCTGCCTAGAAAGGGCCTACATGCCCCAAACTTGGTCTGGTCTGCTCATCAGAGTCCCCTCTACGGGCGTGTTTTGGATTGGATTTTAAGATTTCCGACCATATTTCTCTTCCCTTTTTGTCCGGCCCATAACTCTGCCTAGAAAGGCCCTACATGCCCCAAACTTGGTCTGGTCTGCTCATCAGAGTCCCCTCTACGGGCGTGTTTTGGATTGGATTTTGTTTAAAATTGACCATATTTGACTTCCCTTTTTGTCCGGCCCATAACTCTGCCTAGAAAGGCCTTACATGCCCCAAACTTGGTCTGGTCTGCTCATCAGAGTCCCCTCTACGGGCGTGTTTTGGATTGGATTTTAAGATTTCCGACCATATTTCTCTTCCCTTTTGGTCCGGCCCATAACTCTGCCTAGAAAGGCCCTAGATGCCCCAAACTTGGTCTGGTCTGCTCTTCAGAGTCCCCTCTACGGGCATGTTTTGGATTGGATTTTGTTTTAAATTGACCATATTTGACTTCCCTTTTTGTCCGGCCCATAACTCTGCCTAGAAAGGCCCTACATGCCCCAAACTTGGTCTGGTCTGCTCTTCAGAGTCCCCTCTACGGACGTGTTTTGGATTGGATTTTAAGATTTTCGACCATATTTCTCTTCCCTTTTTGTCCGGCCCATAACTCTGCCTAGAAAGGGCCTACATGCCCCAAACTTGGTCTGGTCTGCTCATCAGAGTCCCCTCTACGGGCGTGTTTTGGATTGGATTTTAAGATTTCCGACCATATTTCTCTTCCCTTTTTGTCCGGCCCATAACTCTGCCTAGAAAGGCCCTACATGCCCCAAACTTGGTCTGGTCTGCTCATCAGAGTCCCCTCTACGGGCGTGTTTTGGATTGGATTTTGTTTAAAATTGACCATATTTGACTTCCCTTTTTGTCCGGCCCATAACTCTGCTTAGAAAGACCCTACAATGCCCCAAACTTGGTCTGGTCTGCTCATCAGAGTCCCCTCTACGGGCGTGTTTTGGATTGGATTTTAGGATTTTCGACCATATTTCTCTTCCCTTTTTGTCCGGCCCATAACTCTGCCTAGAAAGGCCCTACATGCCCCAAACTTGGTCTGGTCTGCTCATCAGAGTCCCCTCTACGGGCGTGTTTTGGATTGGACGTTAAGATTTTCGACCATATTTCTCTTCCCTTTTTGTCCGGCCCATAACTCTGCCTAGAAAGGCCCTACATGCCCCAAACTTGGTCTGGTCTGCTCATCAGAGTCCCCTCTACGGGCGTGTTTTGGATTGGATTTTAAGATTTCCAACCATATTTGACTTCCCTTTTTGTCCGGCCCATAACTCTGCCTAGAAAGGGCCTACATGCCCCAAACTTGGTCTGGTCTGCTCATCAGAGTCCCCTCTACGGGCGTGTTTTGGATTGGATTTTAAGATTTCCGACCATATTTCTCTTCCCTTTTTGTCCGGCCCATAACTCTGCCTAGAAAGGCCCTACATGCCCCAAACTTGGTCTGGTCTGCTCATCAGAGTCCCCTCTACGGGCGTGTTTTGGATTGGATTTTAAGATTTCCGACCATATTTCTCTTCCCTTTTTGTCCGGCCCATAACTCTGCCTAGAAAGGCCCTACATGCCCCAAACTTGGTCTGGTCTGCTCATCAGAGTCCCCTCTACGGGCGTGTTTTGGATTGGATTTTGTTTAAAATTGACCATATTTGACTTCCCTTTTTGTCCGGCCCATAACTCTGCCTAGAAAGGCCTTACATGCCCCAAACTTGGTCTGGTCTGCTCATCAGAGTCCCCTCTACGGGCGTGTTTTGGATTGGATTTTAAGATTTCCGACCATATTTCTCTTCCCTTTTGGTCCGGCCCATAACTCTGCCTAGAAAGGCCCTAGATGCCCCAAACTTGGTCTGGTCTGCTCTTCAGAGTCCCCTCTACGGGCATGTTTTGGATTGGATTTTGTTTTAAATTGACCATATTTGACTTCCCTTTTTGTCCGGCCCATAACTCTGCCTAGAAAGGCCCTACATGCCCCAAACTTGGTCTGGTCTGCTCTTCAGAGTCCCCTCTACGGACGTGTTTTGGATTGGATTTTAAGATTTTCGACCATATTTCTCTTCCCTTTTTGTCCGGCCCATAACTCTGCCTAGAAAGGGCCTACATGCCCCAAACTTGGTCTGGTCTGCTCATCAGAGTCCCCTCTACGGGCGTGTTTTGGATTGGATTTTAAGATTTCCGACCATATTTCTCTTCCCTTTTTGTCCGGCCCATAACTCTGCCTAGAAAGGCCCTACATGCCCCAAACTTGGTCTGGTCTGCTCATCAGAGTCCCCTCTACGGGCGTGTTTTGGATTGGATTTTGTTTAAAATTGACCATATTTGACTTCCCTTTTTGTCCGGCCCATAACTCTGCTTAGAAAGACCCTACAATGCCCCAAACTTGGTCTGGTCTGCTCATCAGAGTCCCCTCTACGGGCGTGTTTTGGATTGGATTTTAGGATTTTCGACCATATTTCTCTTCCCTTTTTGTCCGGCCCATAACTCTGCCTAGAAAGGCCCTACATGCCCCAAACTTGGTCTGGTCTGCTCATCAGAGTCCCCTCTACGGGCGTGTTTTGGATTGGACGTTAAGATTTTCGACCATATTTCTCTTCCCTTTTTGTCCGGCCCATAACTCTGCCTAGAAAGGCCCTACATGCCCCAAACTTGGTCTGGTCTGCTCATCAGAGTCCCCTCTACGGGCGTGTTTTGGATTGGATTTTAAGATTTCCAACCATATTTGACTTCCCTTTTTGTCCGGCCCATAACTCTGCCTAGAAAGGGCCTACATGCCCCAAACTTGGTCTGGTCTGCTCATCAGAGTCCCCTCTACGGGCGTGTTTTGGATTGGATTTTAAGATTTCCGACCATATTTCTCTTCCCTTTTTGTCCGGCCCATAACTCTGCCTAGAAAGGCCCTACATGCCCCAAACTTGGTCTGGTCTGCTCATCAGAGTCCCCTCTACGGGCGTGTTTTGGATTGGATTTTGTTTAAAATTGACCATATTTGACTTCCCTTTTTGTCCGGCCCATAACTCTGCTTAGAAAGACCCTACAATGCCCCAAACTTGGTCTGGTCTGCTCATCAGAGTCCCCTCTACGGGCGTGTTTTGGATTGGATTTTAGGATTTTCGACCATATTTCTCTTCCCTTTTTGTCCGGCCCATAACTCTGCCTAGAAAGGCCCTACATGCCCCAAACTTGGTCTGGTCTGCTCATCAGAGTCCCCTCTACGGGCGTGTTTTGGATTGGACGTTAAGATTTTCGACCATATTTCTCTTCCCTTTTTGTCCGGCCCATAACTCTGCCTAGAAAGGCCCTACATGCCCCAAACTTGGTCTGGTCTGCTCATCAGAGTCCCCTCTACGGGCGTGTTTTGGATTGGATTTTAAGATTTCCAACCATATTTGACTTCCCTTTTTGTCCGGCCCATAACTCTGCCTAGAAAGGGCCTACATGCCCCAAACTTGGTCTGGTCTGCTCATCAGAGTCCCCTCTACGGGCGTGTTTTGGATTGGATTTTAAGATTTTCGACCATATTTCTCTTCCCTTTTTGTCCGGCCCATAACTCTGCCTAGAAAGGCCCTACATGCCCCAAACTTGGTCTGGTCTGCTCATCAGAGTCCCCTCTACGGGCGTGTTTTGGATTGGATTTTGTTTAAAATTGACCATATTTGACTTCCCTTTTTGTCCGGCCCATAACTCTGCCTAGAAAGGCCCTACAATGCCCCAAACTTGGTCTGGTCTGCTCATCAGAGTCCCCTCTACGGGCGTGTTTTGGATTGGATTTTGATATTTTTGACCATATTTTTTAAATGCACCCCCCTTTATTGTCTGTTCTGTATATCCCAGCATCAAATGATTCTTACTGTACACTGAGGGCACTAGTATGAGTGACCACAGTAAGTTTCAAGTATGTGACACTTTCCTAGTCAGAGTTAGCAGGGGGTGCATTTCATGGCAATAAGGAATACAACAAGCCTGTCGTGAAATGCACCCCCCTTATTGTCTGTTCTGTATATCCCAGCATCAAATGATTCTTACTGTAAGTAAGTAAGTAAATAAGTTTCAGGCATGTAACACTGAATTGGATTTTTTTTTTAATTGACCATATTTGTCTTCCCTTTTTGTCCGGCCCATAACTCTGCCTAGAAAGGCCCTACATGCCCCAAACTTGGTCTGGTCTGCTCATCAGAGTCCCCTCTACGGGCGTGTTTTGGATTGGACGTTAAGATTTTCGACCATATTTCTCTTCCCTTTTTGTCCGGCCCATAACTCTGCCTAGAAAGGCCCTACATGCCCCAAACTTGGTCTGGTCTGCTCATCAGAGTCCCCTCTACGGGCGTGTTTTGGATTGGATTTTAAGATTTCCAACCATATTTGACTTCCCTTTTTGTCCGGCCCATAACTCTGCCTAGAAAGGGCCTACATGCCCCAAACTTGGTCTGGTCTGCTCATCAGAGTCCCCTCTACGGGCGTGTTTTGGATTGGATTTTAAGATTTCCGACCATATTTCTCTTCCCTTTTTGTCCGGCCCATAACTCTGCCTAGAAAGGCCCTACATGCCCCAAACTTGGTCTGGTCTGCTCATCAGAGTCCCCTCTACGGGCGTGTTTTGGATTGGATTTTGTTTAAAATTGACCATATTTGACTTCCCTTTTTGTCCGGCCCATAACTCTGCTTAGAAAGACCCTACAATGCCCCAAACTTGGTCTGGTCTGCTCATCAGAGTCCCCTCTACGGGCGTGTTTTGGATTGGATTTTAGGATTTTCGACCATATTTCTCTTCCCTTTTTGTCCGGCCCATAACTCTGCCTAGAAAGGCCCTACATGCCCCAAACTTGGTCTGGTCTGCTCATCAGAGTCCCCTCTACGGGCGTGTTTTGGATTGGACGTTAAGATTTTCGACCATATTTCTCTTCCCTTTTTGTCCGGCCCATAACTCTGCCTAGAAAGGCCCTACATGCCCCAAACTTGGTCTGGTCTGCTCATCAGAGTCCCCTCTACGGGCGTGTTTTGGATTGGATTTTAAGATTTCCAACCATATTTGACTTCCCTTTTTGTCCGGCCCATAACTCTGCCTAGAAAGGGCCTACATGCCCCAAACTTGGTCTGGTCTGCTCATCAGAGTCCCCTCTACGGGCGTGTTTTGGATTGGATTTTAAGATTTTCGACCATATTTCTCTTCCCTTTTTGTCCGGCCCATAACTCTGCCTAGAAAGGCCCTACATGCCCCAAACTTGGTCTGGTCTGCTCATCAGAGTCCCCTCTACGGGCGTGTTTTGGATTGGATTTTGTTTAAAATTGACCATATTTGACTTCCCTTTTTGTCCGGCCCATAACTCTGCCTAGAAAGGCCCTACAATGCCCCAAACTTGGTCTGGTCTGCTCATCAGAGTCCCCTCTACGGGCGTGTTTTGGATTGGATTTTGATATTTTTGACCATATTTTTTAAATGCACCCCCCTTTATTGTCTGTTCTGTATATCCCAGCATCAAATGATTCTTACTGTACACTGAGGGCACTAGTATGAGTGACCACAGTAAGTTTCAAGTATGTGACACTTTCCTAGTCAGAGTTAGCAGGGGGTGCATTTCATGGCAATAAGGAATACAACAAGCCTGTCGTGAAATGCACCCCCCTTATTGTCTGTTCTGTATATCCCAGCATCAAATGATTCTTACTGTAAGTAAGTAAGTAAATAAGTTTCAGGCATGTAACACTGAATTGGATTTTTTTTTTAATTGACCATATTTGTCTTCCCTTTTTGTCCGGCCCATAACTCTGCCTAGAAAGGCCTTACATGCCCCAAACTTGGTCTGGTCTGCTCATCAGAGTCCCCTCTACGGGCGTGTTTTGGATTGGATTTTAAGATTTCCGACCATATTTCTCTTCCCTTTTTGTCCGGCCCATAACTCTGCCTAGAAAGGCCCTACATGCCCCAAACTTGGTCTGGTCTGCTCTTCAGAGTCCCCTCTACGGGCATGTTTTGGATTGGATTTTGTTTTAAATTGACCATATTTGACTTCCCTTTTTGTCCGGCCCATAACTCTGCCTAGAAAGGCCCTACATGCCCCAAACTTGGTCTGGTCTGCTCTTCAGAGTCCCCTCTACGGACGTGTTTTGGATTGGATTTTAAGATTTTCGACCATATTTCTCTTCCCTTTTTGTCCGGCCCATAACTCTGCCTAGAAAGGGCCTACATGCCCCAAACTTGGTCTGGTCTGCTCATCAGAGTCCCCTCTACGGGCGTGTTTTGGATTGGATTTTAAGATTTCCGACCATATTTCTCTTCCCTTTTTGTCCGGCCCATAACTCTGCCTAGAAAGGCCCTACATGCCCCAAACTTGGTCTGGTCTGCTCATCAGAGTCCCCTCTACGGGCGTGTTTTGGATTGGATTTTGTTTAAAATTGACCATATTTGACTTCCCTTTTTGTCCGGCCCATAACTCTGCTTAGAAAGACCCTACAATGCCCCAAACTTGGTCTGGTCTGCTCATCAGAGTCCCCTCTACGGGCGTGTTTTGGATTGGATTTTAGGATTTTCGACCATATTTCTCTTCCCTTTTTGTCCGGCCCATAACTCTGCCTAGAAAGGCCCTACATGCCCCAAACTTGGTCTGGTCTGCTCATCAGAGTCCCCTCTACGGGCGTGTTTTGGATTGGACGTTAAGATTTTCGACCATATTTCTCTTCCCTTTTTGTCCGGCCCATAACTCTGCCTAGAAAGGCCCTACATGCCCCAAACTTGGTCTGGTCTGCTCATCAGAGTCCCCTCTACGGGCGTGTTTTGGATTGGATTTTGTTTAAAATTGACCATATTTGACTTCCCTTTTTGTCCGGCCCATAACTCTGCTTAGAAAGACCCTACAATGCCCCAAACTTGGTCTGGTCTGCTCATCAGAGTCCCCTCTACGGGCGTGTTTTGGATTGGATTTTAGGATTTTCGACCATATTTCTCTTCCCTTTTTGTCCGGCCCATAACTCTGCCTAGAAAGGCCCTACATGCCCCAAACTTGGTCTGGTCTGCTCATCAGAGTCCCCTCTACGGGCGTGTTTTGGATTGGACGTTAAGATTTTCGACCATATTTCTCTTCCCTTTTTGTCCGGCCCATAACTCTGCCTAGAAAGGCCCTACATGCCCCAAACTTGGTCTGGTCTGCTCATCAGAGTCCCCTCTACGGGCGTGTTTTGGATTGGACGTTAAGATTTTCGACCATATTTCTCTTCCCTTTTTGTCCGGCCCATAACTCTGCCTAGAAAGGCCCTACATGCCCCAAACTTGGTCTGGTCTGCTCATCAGAGTCCCCTCTACGGGCGTGTTTTGGATTGGATTTTAAGATTTCCAACCATATTTGACTTCCCTTTTTGTCCGGCCCATAACTCTGCCTAGAAAGGGCCTACATGCCCCAAACTTGGTCTGGTCTGCTCATCAGAGTCCCCTCTACGGGCGTGTTTTGGATTGGATTTTAAGATTTTCGACCATATTTCTCTTCCCTTTTTGTCCGGCCCATAACTCTGCCTAGAAAGGCCCTACATGCCCCAAACTTGGTCTGGTCTGCTCATCAGAGTCCCCTCTACGGGCGTGTTTTGGATTGGATTTTAAGATTTCCAACCATATTTGACTTCCCTTTTTGTCCGGCCCATAACTCTGCCTAGAAAGGGCCTACATGCCCCAAACTTGGTCTGGTCTGCTCATCAGAGTCCCCTCTACGGGCGTGTTTTGGATTGGATTTTAAGATTTTCGACCATATTTCTCTTCCCTTTTTGTCCGGCCCATAACTCTGCCTAGAAAGGCCCTACATGCCCCAAACTTGGTCTGGTCTGCTCATCAGAGTCCCCTCTACGGGCGTGTTTTGGATTGGATTTTAAGATTTCCAACCATATTTGACTTCCCTTTTTGTCCGGCCCATAACTCTGCCTAGAAAGGGCCTACATGCCCCAAACTTGGTCTGGTCTGCTCATCAGAGTCCCCTCTACGGGCGTGTTTTGGATTGGATTTTAAGATTTTCGACCATATTTCTCTTCCCTTTTTGTCCGGCCCATAACTCTGCCTAGAAAGGCCCTACATGCCCCAAACTTGGTCTGGTCTGCTCATCAGAGTCCCCTCTACGGGCGTGTTTTGGATTGGATTTTGTTTAAAATTGACCATATTTGACTTCCCTTTTTGTCCGGCCCATAACTCTGCCTAGAAAGGCCCTACAATGCCCCAAACTTGGTCTGGTCTGCTCATCAGAGTCCCCTCTACGGGCGTGTTTTGGATTGGATTTTGATATTTTTGACCATATTTTTTAAATGCACCCCCCTTTATTGTCTGTTCTGTATATCCCAGCATCAAATGATTCTTACTGTACACTGAGGGCACTAGTATGAGTGACCACAGTAAGTTTCAAGTATGTGACACTTTCCTAGTCAGAGTTAGCAGGGGGTGCATTTCATGGCAATAAGGAATACAACAAGCCTGTCGTGAAATGCACCCCCCTTATTGTCTGTTCTGTATATCCCAGCATCAAATGATTCTTACTGTAAGTAAGTAAGTAAATAAGTTTCAGGCATGTAACACTGAATTGGATTTTTTTTTTAATTGACCATATTTGTCTTCCCTTTTTGTCCGGCCCATAACTCTGCCTAGAAAGGCCTTACATGCCCCAAACTTGGTCTGGTCTGCTCATCAGAGTCCCCTCTACGGGCGTGTTTTGGATTGGATTTTAAGATTTCCGACCATATTTCTCTTCCCTTTTTGTCCGGCCCATAACTCTGCCTAGAAAGGCCCTACATGCCCCAAACTTGGTCTGGTCTGCTCTTCAGAGTCCCCTCTACGGGCATGTTTTGGATTGGATTTTGTTTTAAATTGACCATATTTGACTTCCCTTTTTGTCCGGCCCATAACTCTGCCTAGAAAGGCCCTACATGCCCCAAACTTGGTCTGGTCTGCTCTTCAGAGTCCCCTCTACGGACGTGTTTTGGATTGGATTTTAAGATTTTCGACCATATTTCTCTTCCCTTTTTGTCCGGCCCATAACTCTGCCTAGAAAGGGCCTACATGCCCCAAACTTGGTCTGGTCTGCTCATCAGAGTCCCCTCTACGGGCGTGTTTTGGATTGGATTTTAAGATTTCCGACCATATTTCTCTTCCCTTTTTGTCCGGCCCATAACTCTGCCTAGAAAGGCCCTACATGCCCCAAACTTGGTCTGGTCTGCTCATCAGAGTCCCCTCTACGGGCGTGTTTTGGATTGGATTTTGTTTAAAATTGACCATATTTGACTTCCCTTTTTGTCCGGCCCATAACTCTGCTTAGAAAGACCCTACAATGCCCCAAACTTGGTCTGGTCTGCTCATCAGAGTCCCCTCTACGGGCGTGTTTTGGATTGGATTTTAGGATTTTCGACCATATTTCTCTTCCCTTTTTGTCCGGCCCATAACTCTGCCTAGAAAGGCCCTACATGCCCCAAACTTGGTCTGGTCTGCTCATCAGAGTCCCCTCTACGGGCGTGTTTTGGATTGGACGTTAAGATTTTCGACCATATTTCTCTTCCCTTTTTGTCCGGCCCATAACTCTGCCTAGAAAGGCCCTACATGCCCCAAACTTGGTCTGGTCTGCTCATCAGAGTCCCCTCTACGGGCGTGTTTTGGATTGGATTTTAAGATTTCCAACCATATTTGACTTCCCTTTTTGTCCGGCCCATAACTCTGCCTAGAAAGGGCCTACATGCCCCAAACTTGGTCTGGTCTGCTCATCAGAGTCCCCTCTACGGGCGTGTTTTGGATTGGATTTTAAGATTTCCGACCATATTTCTCTTCCCTTTTTGTCCGGCCCATAACTCTGCCTAGAAAGGCCCTACATGCCCCAAACTTGGTCTGGTCTGCTCATCAGAGTCCCCTCTACGGGCGTGTTTTGGATTGGATTTTGTTTAAAATTGACCATATTTGACTTCCCTTTTTGTCCGGCCCATAACTCTGCTTAGAAAGACCCTACAATGCCCCAAACTTGGTCTGGTCTGCTCATCAGAGTCCCCTCTACGGGCGTGTTTTGGATTGGATTTTAAGATTTTCGACCATATTTGACTTCCCTTTTTGTCCGGCCCATAACTCTGCCTAGAAAGGCCCTACATGCCCCAAACTTGGTCTGGTCTGCTCATCAGAGTCCCCTCTACGGGCGTGTTTTGGATTGGATTTTAAGATTTTCGACCATATTTCTCTTCCCTTTTTGTCCGGCCCATAACTCTGCCTAGAAAGGGCCTACATGCCCCAAACTTGGTCTGGTCTGCTCATCAGAGTCCCCTCTACGGGCGTGTTTTGGATTGGATTTTAAGATTTCCGACCATATTTCTCTTCCCTTTTTGTCCGGCCCATAACTCTGCCTAGAAAGGCCCTACATGCCCCAAACTTGGTCTGGTCTGCTCATCAGAGTCCCCTCTACGGGCGTGTTTTGGATTGGATTTTGTTTAAAATTGACCATATTTGACTTCCCTTTTTGTCCGGCCCATAACTCTGCCTAGAAAGGCCCTACAATGCCCCAAACTTGGTCTGGTCTGCTCATCAGAGTCCCCTCTACGGGCGTGTTTTGGATTGGATTTTGATATTTTTGACCATATTTTTTAAATGCACCCCCCTTTATTGTCTGTTCTGTATATCCCAGCATCAAATGATTCTTACTGTACACTGAGGGCACTAGTATGAGTGACCACAGTAAGTTTCAAGTATGTGACACTTTCCTAGTCAGAGTTAGCAGGGGGTGCATTTCATGGCAATAAGGAATACAACAAGCCTGTCGTGAAATGCACCCCCCTTATTGTCTGTTCTGTATATCCCAGCATCAAATGATTCTTACTGTAAGTAAGTAAGTAAATAAGTTTCAGGCATGTAACACTGAATTGGATTTTTTTTTTAATTGACCATATTTGTCTTCCCTTTTTGTCCGGCCCATAACTCTGCCTAGAAAGGCCTTACATGCCCCAAACTTGGTCTGGTCTGCTCATCAGAGTCCCCTCTACGGGCGTGTTTTGGATTGGATTTTAAGATTTCCGACCATATTTCTCTTCCCTTTTTGTCCGGCCCATAACTCTGCCTAGAAAGGCCCTAGATGCCCCAAACTTGGTCTGGTCTGCTCTTCAGAGTCCCCTCTACGGGCATGTTTTGGATTAGATTTTGTTTAAAATTGACCATATTTGACTTCCCTTTTTGTCCGGCCCATAACTCTGCCTAGAAAGGCCCTACATGCCCCAAACTTGGTCTGGTCTGCTCATCAGAGTCCCCTCTACGGGCGTGTTTTGGATTGGACGTTAAGATTTTCGACCATATTTCTCTTCCCTTTTTGTCCGGCCCATAACTCTGCCTAGAAAGGCCCTACATGCCCCAAACTTGGTCTGGTCTGCTCATCAGAGTCCCCTCTACGGGCGTGTTTTGGATTGGATTTTAAGATTTCCAACCATATTTGACTTCCCTTTTTGTCCGGCCCATAACTCTGCCTAGAAAGGGCCTACATGCCCCAAACTTGGTCTGGTCTGCTCATCAGAGTCCCCTCTACGGGCGTGTTTTGGATTGGATTTTAAGATTTCCGACCATATTTCTCTTCCCTTTTTGTCCGGCCCATAACTCTGCCTAGAAAGGCCCTACATGCCCCAAACTTGGTCTGGTCTGCTCATCAGAGTCCCCTCTACGGGCGTGTTTTGGATTGGATTTTGTTTAAAATTGACCATATTTGACTTCCCTTTTTGTCCGGCCCATAACTCTGCTTAGAAAGACCCTACAATGCCCCAAACTTGGTCTGGTCTGCTCATCAGAGTCCCCTCTACGGGCGTGTTTTGGATTGGATTTTAGGATTTTCGACCATATTTCTCTTCCCTTTTTGTCCGGCCCATAACTCTGCCTAGAAAGGCCCTACATGCCCCAAACTTGGTCTGGTCTGCTCATCAGAGTCCCCTCTACGGGCGTGTTTTGGATTGGACGTTAAGATTTTCGACCATATTTCTCTTCCCTTTTTGTCCGGCCCATAACTCTGCCTAGAAAGGCCCTACATGCCCCAAACTTGGTCTGGTCTGCTCATCAGAGTCCCCTCTACGGGCGTGTTTTGGATTGGATTTTAAGATTTCCAACCATATTTGACTTCCCTTTTTGTCCGGCCCATAACTCTGCCTAGAAAGGGCCTACATGCCCCAAACTTGGTCTGGTCTGCTCATCAGAGTCCCCTCTACGGGCGTGTTTTGGATTGGATTTTAAGATTTTCGACCATATTTCTCTTCCCTTTTTGTCCGGCCCATAACTCTGCCTAGAAAGGCCCTACATGCCCCAAACTTGGTCTGGTCTGCTCATCAGAGTCCCCTCTACGGGCGTGTTTTGGATTGGATTTTGTTTAAAATTGACCATATTTGACTTCCCTTTTTGTCCGGCCCATAACTCTGCCTAGAAAGGCCCTACAATGCCCCAAACTTGGTCTGGTCTGCTCATCAGAGTCCCCTCTACGGGCGTGTTTTGGATTGGATTTTGATATTTTTGACCATATTTTTTAAATGCACCCCCCTTTATTGTCTGTTCTGTATATCCCAGCATCAAATGATTCTTACTGTACACTGAGGGCACTAGTATGAGTGACCACAGTAAGTTTCAAGTATGTGACACTTTCCTAGTCAGAGTTAGCAGGGGGTGCATTTCATGGCAATAAGGAATACAACAAGCCTGTCGTGAAATGCACCCCCCTTATTGTCTGTTCTGTATATCCCAGCATCAAATGATTCTTACTGTAAGTAAGTAAGTAAATAAGTTTCAGGCATGTAACACTGAATTGGATTTTTTTTTTAATTGACCATATTTGTCTTCCCTTTTTGTCCGGCCCATAACTCTGCCTAGAAAGGCCTTACATGCCCCAAACTTGGTCTGGTCTGCTCATCAGAGTCCCCTCTACGGGCGTGTTTTGGATTGGATTTTAAGATTTCCGACCATATTTCTCTTCCCTTTTTGTCCGGCCCATAACTCTGCCTAGAAAGGCCCTACATGCCCCAAACTTGGTCTGGTCTGCTCTTCAGAGTCCCCTCTACGGGCATGTTTTGGATTGGATTTTGTTTTAAATTGACCATATTTGACTTCCCTTTTTGTCCGGCCCATAACTCTGCCTAGAAAGGCCCTACATGCCCCAAACTTGGTCTGGTCTGCTCTTCAGAGTCCCCTCTACGGACGTGTTTTGGATTGGATTTTAAGATTTTCGACCATATTTCTCTTCCCTTTTTGTCCGGCCCATAACTCTGCCTAGAAAGGGCCTACATGCCCCAAACTTGGTCTGGTCTGCTCATCAGAGTCCCCTCTACGGGCGTGTTTTGGATTGGATTTTAAGATTTCCGACCATATTTCTCTTCCCTTTTTGTCCGGCCCATAACTCTGCCTAGAAAGGCCCTACATGCCCCAAACTTGGTCTGGTCTGCTCATCAGAGTCCCCTCTACGGGCGTGTTTTGGATTGGATTTTGTTTAAAATTGACCATATTTGACTTCCCTTTTTGTCCGGCCCATAACTCTGCTTAGAAAGACCCTACAATGCCCCAAACTTGGTCTGGTCTGCTCATCAGAGTCCCCTCTACGGGCGTGTTTTGGATTGGATTTTAGGATTTTCGACCATATTTCTCTTCCCTTTTTGTCCGGCCCATAACTCTGCCTAGAAAGGCCCTACATGCCCCAAACTTGGTCTGGTCTGCTCATCAGAGTCCCCTCTACGGGCGTGTTTTGGATTGGACGTTAAGATTTTCGACCATATTTCTCTTCCCTTTTTGTCCGGCCCATAACTCTGCCTAGAAAGGCCCTACATGCCCCAAACTTGGTCTGGTCTGCTCATCAGAGTCCCCTCTACGGGCGTGTTTTGGATTGGATTTTGTTTAAAATTGACCATATTTGACTTCCCTTTTTGTCCGGCCCATAACTCTGCTTAGAAAGACCCTACAATGCCCCAAACTTGGTCTGGTCTGCTCATCAGAGTCCCCTCTACGGGCGTGTTTTGGATTGGATTTTAGGATTTTCGACCATATTTCTCTTCCCTTTTTGTCCGGCCCATAACTCTGCCTAGAAAGGCCCTACATGCCCCAAACTTGGTCTGGTCTGCTCATCAGAGTCCCCTCTACGGGCGTGTTTTGGATTGGACGTTAAGATTTTCGACCATATTTCTCTTCCCTTTTTGTCCGGCCCATAACTCTGCCTAGAAAGGCCCTACATGCCCCAAACTTGGTCTGGTCTGCTCATCAGAGTCCCCTCTACGGGCGTGTTTTGGATTGGATTTTAAGATTTCCAACCATATTTGACTTCCCTTTTTGTCCGGCCCATAACTCTGCCTAGAAAGGGCCTACATGCCCCAAACTTGGTCTGGTCTGCTCATCAGAGTCCCCTCTACGGGCGTGTTTTGGATTGGATTTTAAGATTTCCGACCATATTTCTCTTCCCTTTTTGTCCGGCCCATAACTCTGCCTAGAAAGGCCCTACATGCCCCAAACTTGGTCTGGTCTGCTCATCAGAGTCCCCTCTACGGGCGTGTTTTGGATTGGATTTTGTTTAAAATTGACCATATTTGACTTCCCTTTTTGTCCGGCCCATAACTCTGCTTAGAAAGACCCTACAATGCCCCAAACTTGGTCTGGTCTGCTCATCAGAGTCCCCTCTACGGGCGTGTTTTGGATTGGATTTTAGGATTTTCGACCATATTTCTCTTCCCTTTTTGTCCGGCCCATAACTCTGCCTAGAAAGGCCCTACATGCCCCAAACTTGGTCTGGTCTGCTCATCAGAGTCCCCTCTACGGGCGTGTTTTGGATTGGACGTTAAGATTTTCGACCATATTTCTCTTCCCTTTTTGTCCGGCCCATAACTCTGCCTAGAAAGGCCCTACATGCCCCAAACTTGGTCTGGTCTGCTCATCAGAGTCCCCTCTACGGGCGTGTTTTGGATTGGATTTTAAGATTTCCAACCATATTTGACTTCCCTTTTTGTCCGGCCCATAACTCTGCCTAGAAAGGGCCTACATGCCCCAAACTTGGTCTGGTCTGCTCATCAGAGTCCCCTCTACGGGCGTGTTTTGGATTGGATTTTAAGATTTTCGACCATATTTCTCTTCCCTTTTTGTCCGGCCCATAACTCTGCCTAGAAAGGCCCTACATGCCCCAAACTTGGTCTGGTCTGCTCATCAGAGTCCCCTCTACGGGCGTGTTTTGGATTGGATTTTGTTTAAAATTGACCATATTTGACTTCCCTTTTTGTCCGGCCCATAACTCTGCCTAGAAAGGCCCTACAATGCCCCAAACTTGGTCTGGTCTGCTCATCAGAGTCCCCTCTACGGGCGTGTTTTGGATTGGATTTTGATATTTTTGACCATATTTTTTAAATGCACCCCCCTTTATTGTCTGTTCTGTATATCCCAGCATCAAATGATTCTTACTGTACACTGAGGGCACTAGTATGAGTGACCACAGTAAGTTTCAAGTATGTGACACTTTCCTAGTCAGAGTTAGCAGGGGGTGCATTTCATGGCAATAAGGAATACAACAAGCCTGTCGTGAAATGCACCCCCCTTATTGTCTGTTCTGTATATCCCAGCATCAAATGATTCTTACTGTAAGTAAGTAAGTAAATAAGTTTCAGGCATGTAACACTGAATTGGATTTTTTTTTTAATTGACCATATTTGTCTTCCCTTTTTGTCCGGCCCATAACTCTGCCTAGAAAGGCCTTACATGCCCCAAACTTGGTCTGGTCTGCTCATCAGAGTCCCCTCTACGGGCGTGTTTTGGATTGGATTTTAAGATTTCCGACCATATTTCTCTTCCCTTTTTGTCCGGCCCATAACTCTGCCTAGAAAGGCCCTACATGCCCCAAACTTGGTCTGGTCTGCTCTTCAGAGTCCCCTCTACGGGCATGTTTTGGATTGGATTTTGTTTTAAATTGACCATATTTGACTTCCCTTTTTGTCCGGCCCATAACTCTGCCTAGAAAGGCCCTACATGCCCCAAACTTGGTCTGGTCTGCTCTTCAGAGTCCCCTCTACGGACGTGTTTTGGATTGGATTTTAAGATTTTCGACCATATTTCTCTTCCCTTTTTGTCCGGCCCATAACTCTGCCTAGAAAGGGCCTACATGCCCCAAACTTGGTCTGGTCTGCTCATCAGAGTCCCCTCTACGGGCGTGTTTTGGATTGGATTTTAAGATTTCCGACCATATTTCTCTTCCCTTTTTGTCCGGCCCATAACTCTGCCTAGAAAGGCCCTACATGCCCCAAACTTGGTCTGGTCTGCTCATCAGAGTCCCCTCTACGGGCGTGTTTTGGATTGGATTTTGTTTAAAATTGACCATATTTGACTTCCCTTTTTGTCCGGCCCATAACTCTGCTTAGAAAGACCCTACAATGCCCCAAACTTGGTCTGGTCTGCTCATCAGAGTCCCCTCTACGGGCGTGTTTTGGATTGGATTTTAGGATTTTCGACCATATTTCTCTTCCCTTTTTGTCCGGCCCATAACTCTGCCTAGAAAGGCCCTACATGCCCCAAACTTGGTCTGGTCTGCTCATCAGAGTCCCCTCTACGGGCGTGTTTTGGATTGGACGTTAAGATTTTCGACCATATTTCTCTTCCCTTTTTGTCCGGCCCATAACTCTGCCTAGAAAGGCCCTACATGCCCCAAACTTGGTCTGGTCTGCTCATCAGAGTCCCCTCTACGGGCGTGTTTTGGATTGGATTTTAAGATTTCCAACCATATTTGACTTCCCTTTTTGTCCGGCCCATAACTCTGCCTAGAAAGGGCCTACATGCCCCAAACTTGGTCTGGTCTGCTCATCAGAGTCCCCTCTACGGGCGTGTTTTGGATTGGATTTTAAGATTTCCGACCATATTTCTCTTCCCTTTTTGTCCGGCCCATAACTCTGCCTAGAAAGGCCCTACATGCCCCAAACTTGGTCTGGTCTGCTCATCAGAGTCCCCTCTACGGGCGTGTTTTGGATTGGATTTTGTTTAAAATTGACCATATTTGACTTCCCTTTTTGTCCGGCCCATAACTCTGCTTAGAAAGACCCTACAATGCCCCAAACTTGGTCTGGTCTGCTCATCAGAGTCCCCTCTACGGGCGTATTTTGGATTGGATTTTAAGATTTTCGACCATATTTGACTTCCCTTTTTGTCCGGCCCATAACTCTGCCTAGAAAGGCCCTACATGCCCCAAACTTGGTCTGGTCTGCTCATCAGAGTCCCCTCTACGGGCGTGTTTTGGATTGGATTTTAAGATTTTCGACCATATTTCTCTTCCCTTTTTGTCCGGCCCATAACTCTGCCTAGAAAGGGCCTACATGCCCCAAACTTGGTCTGGTCTGCTCATCAGAGTCCCCTCTACGGGCGTGTTTTGGATTGGATTTTAAGATTTCCGACCATATTTCTCTTCCCTTTTTGTCCGGCCCATAACTCTGCCTAGAAAGGCCCTACATGCCCCAAACTTGGTCTGGTCTGCTCATCAGAGTCCCCTCTACGGGCGTGTTTTGGATTGGATTTTGTTTAAAATTGACCATATTTGACTTCCCTTTTTGTCCGGCCCATAACTCTGCCTAGAAAGGCCCTACAATGCCCCAAACTTGGTCTGGTCTGCTCATCAGAGTCCCCTCTACGGGCGTGTTTTGGATTGGATTTTGATATTTTTGACCATATTTTTTAAATGCACCCCCCTTTATTGTCTGTTCTGTATATCCCAGCATCAAATGATTCTTACTGTACACTGAGGGCACTAGTATGAGTGACCACAGTAAGTTTCAAGTATGTGACACTTTCCTAGTCAGAGTTAGCAGGGGGTGCATTTCATGGCAATAAGGAATACAACAAGCCTGTCGTGAAATGCACCCCCCTTATTGTCTGTTCTGTATATCCCAGCATCAAATGATTCTTACTGTAAGTAAGTAAGTAAATAAGTTTCAGGCATGTAACACTGAATTGGATTTTTTTTTTAATTGACCATATTTGTCTTCCCTTTTTGTCCGGCCCATAACTCTGCCTAGAAAGGCCTTACATGCCCCAAACTTGGTCTGGTCTGCTCATCAGAGTCCCCTCTACGGGCGTGTTTTGGATTGGATTTTAAGATTTCCGACCATATTTCTCTTCCCTTTTTGTCCGGCCCATAACTCTGCCTAGAAAGGCCCTAGATGCCCCAAACTTGGTCTGGTCTGCTCTTCAGAGTCCCCTCTACGGGCATGTTTTGGATTAGATTTTGTTTAAAATTGACCATATTTGACTTCCCTTTTTGTCCGGCCCATAACTCTGCCTAGAAAGGCCCTACATGCCCCAAACTTGGTCTGGTCTGCTCATCAGAGTCCCCTCTACGGGCGTGTTTTGGATTGGATTTTAAGATTTCCAACCATATTTGACTTCCCTTTTTGTCCGGCCCATAACTCTGCCTAGAAAGGGCCTACATGCCCCAAACTTGGTCTGGTCTGCTCATCAGAGTCCCCTCTACGGGCGTGTTTTGGATTGGATTTTAAGATTTTCGACCATATTTCTCTTCCCTTTTTGTCCGGCCCATAACTCTGCCTAGAAAGGCCCTACATGCCCCAAACTTGGTCTGGTCTGCTCTTCAGAGTCCCCTCTACGGGCGTGTTTTGGATTGGATTTTGTTTTAAATTGACCATATTTGTCTTCCCTTTTTGTCCGGCCCATAACTCTGCCTAGAAAGGGCCTACATGCCCCAAACTTGGTCTGGTCTGCTCATCAGAGTCCCCTCTACGGACGTGTTTTGGATTGGATTTTAAGATTTTCGACCATATTTCTCTTCCCTTTTTGTCCGGCCCATAACTCTGCCTAGAAAGGCCCTACATGCCCCAAACTTGGTCTGGTCTGCTCTTCAGAGTCCCCTCTACGGGCGTGTTTTGGATTGGATTTTGTTTTAAATTGACCATATTTGTCTTCCCTTTTTGTCCGGCCCATAACTCTGCCTAGAAAGGGCCTACATGCCCCAAACTTGGTCTGGTCTGCTCATCAGAGTCCCCTCTACGGGCGTGTTTTGGATTAGATTTTGTTTAAAATTGACCATATTTGACTTCCCTTTTTGTCCGGCCCATAACTCTGCCTAGAAAGGCCCTACATGCCCCAAACTTGGTCTGGTCTGCTCATCAGAGTCCCCTCTACGGGCGTGTTTTGGATTGGATTTTAAGATTTCCAACCATATTTGACTTCCCTTTTTGTCCGGCCCATAACTCTGCCTAGAAAGGGCCTACATGCCCCAAACTTGGTCTGGTCTGCTCTTCAGAGTCCCCTCTACGGGCGTGTTTTGGATTGGATTTTGTTTTAAATTGACCATATTTGTCTTCCCTTTTTGTCCGGCCCATAACTCTGCCTAGAAAGGGCCTACATGCCCCAAACTTGGTCTGGTCTGCTCATCAGAGTCCCCTCTACGGGCGTGTTTTGGATTAGATTTTGTTTAAAATTGACCATATTTGACTTCCCTTTTTGTCCGGCCCATAACTCTGCCTAGAAAGGCCCTACATGCCCCAAACTTGGTCTGGTCTGCTCATCAGAGTCCCCTCTACGGGCGTGTTTTGGATTGGATTTTAAGATTTCCAACCATATTTGACTTCCCTTTTTGTCCGGCCCATAACTCTGCCTAGAAAGGGCCTACATGCCCCAAACTTGGTCTGGTCTGCTCATCAGAGTCCCCTCTACGGGCGTGTTTTGGATTGGATTTTAGGATTTTCGACCATATTTCTCTTCCCTTTTTGTCCGGCCCATAACTCTGCCTAGAAAGGCCCTACATGCCCCAAACTTGGTCTGGTCTGCTCATCAGAGTCCCCTCTACGGGCGTGTTTTGGATTGGACGTTAAGATTTTCGACCATATTTCTCTTCCCTTTTTGTCCGGCCCATAACTCTGCCTAGAAAGGCCCTACATGCCCCAAACTTGGTCTGGTCTGCTCATCAGAGTCCCCTCTACGGGCGTGTTTTGGATTGGATTTTAAGATTTCCAACCATATTTGACTTCCCTTTTTGTCCGGCCCATAACTCTGCCTAGAAAGGGCCTACATGCCCCAAACTTGGTCTGGTCTGCTCATCAGAGTCCCCTCTACGGGTGTGTTTTGGATTGGATTTTAAGATTTTCGACCATATTTCTCTTCCCTTTTTGTCCGGCCCATAACTCTGCCTAGAAAGGCCCTACATGCCCCAAACTTGGTCTGGTCTGCTCATCAGAGTCCCCTCTACGGGCGTGTTTTGGATTGGATTTTAAGATTTTCGACCATATTTCTCTTCCCTTTTTGTCCGGCCCATAACTCTGCCTAGAAAGGCCCTACATGCCCCAAACTTGGTCTGGTCTGCTCATCAGAGTCCCCTCTACGGGCGTGTTTTGGATTGGATTTTGTTTAAAATTGACCATATTTGACTTCCCTTTTTGTCCGGCCCATAACTCTGCTTAGAAAGGCCCTACAATTCCCCAAACTTGGTCTGGTCTGCTCATCAGAGTCCCCTCTACGGGCGTGTTTTGGATTGGATTTTAGGATTTTCGACCATATTTCTCTTCCCTTTTTGTCCGGCCCATAACTCTGCCTAGAAAGGCCCTACATGCCCCAAACTTGGTCTGGTCTGCTCATCAGAGTCCCCTCTACGGGCGTGTTTTGGATTGGACGTTAAGATTTTCGACCATATTTGTCTTCCCTTTTTGTCCGGCCCATAACTCTGCCTAGAAAGGCCCTACATGCCCCAAACTTGGTCTGGTCTGCTCATCAGAGTCCCCTCTACGGGCGTGTTTTGGATTGGATTTTGTTTTAAATTGACCATATTTGACTTCCCTTTTTGTCCAGCCCATAACTCTGCCTAGAAAGGCCCTAGATGCCCCAAACTTGGTCTGGTCTGCTCATCAGAGTCCCCTCTACGGGCGTGTTTTGGATTGGATTTTAAGATTTTCGACCATATTTCTCTTCCCTTTTTGTCCGGCCCATAACTCTGCCTAGAAAGGCCCTACATGCCCCAAACTTGGTCTGGTCTGCTCATCAGAGTCCCCTCTACGGGCGTGTTTTGGATTGGATTTTAAGATTTTCGACCATATTTCTCTTCCCTTTTTGTCCGGCCCATAACTCTGCCTAGAAAGGCCCTACATGCCCCAAACTTGGTCTGGTCTGCTCATCAGAGTCCCCTCTACGGGCGTGTTTTGGATTGGATTTTAAGATTTTCGACCATATTTCTCTTCCCTTTTTGTCCGGCCCATAACTCTGCCTAGAAAGGCCCTACATGCCCCAAACTTGGTCTGGTCTGCTCATCAGAGTCCCCTCTACGGGCGTGTTTTGGATTGGATTTTGTTTTAAATTGACCATATTTGTCTTCCCTTTTTGTCCGGCCCATAACTCTGCCTAGAAAGGGCCTACATGCCCCAAACTTGGTCTGGTCTGCTCATCAGAGTCCCCTCTACGGACGTGTTTTGGATTGGATTTTAAGATTTTCGACCATATTTCTCTTCCCTTTTTGTCCGGCCCATAACTCTGCCTAGAAAGGCCCTACATGCCCCAAACTTGGTCTGGTCTGCTCATCAGAGTCCCCTCTACGGGCGTGTTTTGGATTGGATTTTAAGATTTCCGACCATATTTCTCTTCCCTTTTTGTCCGGCCCATAACTCTGCCTAGAAAGGCCCTACATGCCCCAAACTTGGTCTGGTCTGCTCATCAGAGTCCCCTCTACGGGCGTGTTTTGGATTGGATTTTGTTTAAAATTGACCATATTTGACTTCCCTTTTTGTCCGGCCCATAACTCTGCTTAGAAAGACCCTACAATGCCCCAAACTTGGTCTGGTCTGCTCATCAGAGTCCCCTCTACGGGCGTGTTTTGGATTGGATTTTAGGATTTTCGACCATATTTCTCTTCCCTTTTTGTCCGGCCCATAACTCTGCCTAGAAAGGCCCTACATGCCCCAAACTTGGTCTGGTCTGCTCATCAGAGTCCCCTCTACGGGCGTGTTTTGGATTGGATTTTAGGATTTTCGACCATATTTCTCTTCCCTTTTTGTCCGGCCCATAACTCTGCCTAGAAAGGCCCTACATGCCCCAAACTTGGTCTGGTCTGCTCATCAGAGTCCCCTCTACGGGCGTGTTTTGGATTGGATTTTAAGATTTCCAACCATATTTGACTTCCCTTTTTGTCCGGCCCATAACTCTGCCTAGAAAGGGCCTACATGCCCCAAACTTGGTCTGGTCTGCTCATCAGAGTCCCCTCTACGGGCGTGTTTTGGATTGGATTTTAAGATTTCCGACCATATTTCTCTTCCCTTTTTGTCCGGCCCATAACTCTGCCTAGAAAGGCCCTACATGCCCCAAACTTGGTCTGGTCTGCTCATCAGAGTCCCCTCTACGGGCGTGTTTTGGATTGGATTTTGTTTAAAATTGACCATATTTGACTTCCCTTTTTGTCCGGCCCATAACTCTGCTTAGAAAGACCCTACAATGCCCCAAACTTGGTCTGGTCTGCTCATCAGAGTCCCCTCTACGGGCGTGTTTTGGATTGGATTTTAGGATTTTCGACCATATTTCTCTTCCCTTTTTGTCCGGCCCATAACTCTGCCTAGAAAGGCCCTACATGCCCCAAACTTGGTCTGGTCTGCTCATCAGAGTCCCCTCTACGGGCGTGTTTTGGATTGGATTTTAAGATTTTCGACCATATTTCTCTTCCCTTTTTGTCCGGCCCATAACTCTGCCTAGAAAGGCCCTACATGCCCCAAACTTGGTCTGGTCTGCTCATCAGAGTCCCCTCTACGGGCGTGTTTTGGATTGGATTTTGTTTTAAATTGACCATATTTGTCTTCCCTTTTTGTCCGGCCCATAACTCTGCCTAGAAAGGCCCTACATGCCCCAAACTTGGTCTGGTCTGCTCATCAGAGTCCCCTCTACGGGCGTGTTTTGGATTGGATTTTGTTTTAAATTGACCATATTTGTCTTCCCTTTTTGTCCGGCCCATAACTCTGCCTAGAAAGGCCCTACATGCCCCAAACTTGGTCTGGTCTGCTCATCAGAGTCCCCTCTACGGACGTGTTTTGGATTGGATTTTAAGATTTTCGACCATATTTCTCTTCCCTTTTTGTCCGGCCCATAACTCTGCCTAGAAAGGGCCTACATGCCCCAAACTTGGTCTGGTCTGCTCATCAGAGTCCCCTCTACGGGCGTGTTTTGGATTGGATTTTAAGATTTCCGACCATATTTCTCTTCCCTTTTTGTCCGGCCCATAACTCTGCCTAGAAAGGCCCTACATGCCCCAAACTTGGTCTGGTCTGCTCATCAGAGTCCCCTCTACGGGCGTGTTTTGGATTGGATTTTAAGATTTCCGACCATATTTCTCTTCCCTTTTTGTCCGGCCCATAACTCTGCCTAGAAAGGCCCTACATGCCCCAAACTTGGTCTGGTCTGCTCATCAGAGTCCCCTCTACGGGCGTGTTTTGGATTGGATTTTAAGATTTCCGACCATATTTCTCTTCCCTTTTTGTCCGGCCCATAACTCTGCCTAGAAAGGCCCTACATGCCCCAAACTTGGTCTGGTCTGCTCATCAGAGTCCCCTCTACGGGCGTGTTTTGGATTGGATTTTGTTTAAAATTGACCATATTTGACTTCCCTTTTTGTCCGGCCCATAACTCTGCTTAGAAAGACCCTACAATGCCCCAAACTTGGTCTGGTCTGCTCATCAGAGTCCCCTCTACAGGCGTGTTTTGGATTGGATTTTAGGATTTTCGACCATATTTCTCTTCCCTTTTTGTCCGGCCCATAACTCTGCCTAGAAAGGCCCTACATGCCCCAAACTTGGTCTGGTCTGCTCATCAGAGTCCCCTCTACGGGCGTGTTTTGGATTGGATTTTAAGATTTCCGACCATATTTCTCTTCCCTTTTTGTCCGGCCCATAACTCTGCCTAGAAAGGCCCTACATGCCCCAAACTTGGTCTGGTCTGCTCATCAGAGTCCCCTCTACGGGCGTGTTTTGGATTGGATTTTGTTTTAAATTGACCATATTTGTCTTCCCTTTTTGTCCGGCCCATAACTCTGCCTAGAAAGGCCCTACATGCCCCAAACTTGGTCTGGTCTGCTCATCAGAGTCCCCTCTACGGACGTGTTTTGGATTGGATTTTAAGATTTTCGACCATATTTCTCTTCCCTTTTTGTCCGGCCCATAACTCTGCCTAGAAAGGGCCTACATGCCCCAAACTTGGTCTGGTCTGCTCATCAGAGTCCCCTCTACGGGCGTGTTTTGGATTGGATTTTAAGATTTCCGACCATATTTCTCTTCCCTTTTTGTCCGGCCCATAACTCTGCCTAGAAAGGCCCTACATGCCCCAAACTTGGTCTGGTCTGCTCATCAGAGTCCCCTCTACGGGCGTGTTTTGGATTGGATTTTGTTTAAAATTGACCATATTTGACTTCCCTTTTTGTCCGGCCCATAACTCTGCTTAGAAAGACCCTACAATGCCCCAAACTTGGTCTGGTCTGCTCATCAGAGTCCCCTCTACGGGCGTGTTTTGGATTGGATTTTAGGATTTTCGACCATATTTCTCTTCCCTTTTTGTCCGGCCCATAACTCTGCCTAGAAAGGCCCTACATGCCCCAAACTTGGTCTGGTCTGCTCATCAGAGTCCCCTCTACGGGCGTGTTTTGGATTGGATTTTAGGATTTTCGACCATATTTCTCTTCCCTTTTTGTCCGGCCCATAACTCTGCCTAGAAAGGCCCTACATGCCCCAAACTTGGTCTGGTCTGCTCATCAGAGTCCCCTCTACGGGCGTGTTTTGGATTGGATTTTAAGATTTCCAACCATATTTGACTTCCCTTTTTGTCCGGCCCATAACTCTGCCTAGAAAGGGCCTACATGCCCCAAACTTGGTCTGGTCTGCTCATCAGAGTCCCCTCTACGGGCGTGTTTTGGATTGGATTTTAAGATTTCCGACCATATTTCTCTTCCCTTTTTGTCCGGCCCATAACTCTGCCTAGAAAGGCCCTACATGCCCCAAACTTGGTCTGGTCTGCTCATCAGAGTCCCCTCTACGGGCGTGTTTTGGATTGGATTTTGTTTAAAATTGACCATATTTGACTTCCCTTTTTGTCCGGCCCATAACTCTGCTTAGAAAGACCCTACAATGCCCCAAACTTGGTCTGGTCTGCTCATCAGAGTCCCCTCTACGGGCGTGTTTTGGATTGGATTTTAGGATTTTCGACCATATTTCTCTTCCCTTTTTGTCCGGCCCATAACTCTGCCTAGAAAGGCCCTACATGCCCCAAACTTGGTCTGGTCTGCTCATCAGAGTCCCCTCTACGGGCGTGTTTTGGATTGGATTTTAAGATTTTCGACCATATTTCTCTTCCCTTTTTGTCCGGCCCATAACTCTGCCTAGAAAGGCCCTACATGCCCCAAACTTGGTCTGGTCTGCTCATCAGAGTCCCCTCTACGGGCGTGTTTTGGATTGGATTCTGTTTTAAATTGACCATATTTGTCTTCCCTTTTTGTCCGGCCCATAACTCTGCCTAGAAAGGCCCTACATGCCCCAAACTTGGTCTGGTCTGCTCATCAGAGTCCCCTCTACGGACGTGTTTTGGATTGGATTTTAAGATTTTCGACCATATTTCTCTTCCCTTTTTGTCCGGCCCATAACTCTGCCTAGAAAGGGCCTACATGCCCCAAACTTGGTCTGGTCTGCTCATCAGAGTCCCCTCTACGGGCGTGGTTTGGATTGGATTTTAAGATTTCCGACCATATTTCTCTTCCCTTTTTGTCCGGCCCATAACTCTGCCTAGAAAGGCCCTACATGCCCCAAACTTGGTCTGGTCTGCTCATCAGAGTCCCCTCTACGGGCGTGTTTTGGATTGGATTTTGTTTAAAATTGACCATATTTGACTTCCCTTTTTGTCCGGCCCATAACTCTGCTTAGAAAGACCCTACAATGCCCCAAACTTGGTCTGGTCTGCTCATCAGAGTCCCCTCTACGGGCGTGTTTTGGATTGGATTTTAGGATTTTCGACCATATTTCTCTTCCCTTTTTGTCCGGCCCATAACTCTGCCTAGAAAGGCCCTACATGCCCCAAACTTGGTCTGGTCTGCTCATCAGAGTCCCCTCTACGGGCGTGTTTTGGATTGGACGTTAAGATTTTCGACCATATTTCTCTTCCCTTTTTGTCCGGCCCATAACTCTGCCTAGAAAGGCCCTACATGCCCCAAACTTGGTCTGGTCTGCTCATCAGAGTCCCCTCTACGGGCGTGTTTTGGATTGGATTTTGTTTTAAATTGACCATATTTGACTTCCCTTTTTGTCCAGCCCATAACTCTGCCTAGAAAGGCCCTAGATGCCCCAAACTTGGTCTGGTCTGCTCATCAGAGTCCCCTCTACGGGCGTGTTTTGGATTGGATTTTAAGATTTTCGACCATATTTCTCTTCCCTTTTTGTCCGGCCCATAACTCTGCCTAGAAAGGCCCTACATGCCCCAAACTAGGTCTGGTCTGCTCATCAGAGTCCCCTCTACGGGCGTGTTTTGGATTGGATTTTGATTTAAATTGACCATATTTGACTTCCCTTTTTGTCCGGCCCATAACTCTGCCTAGAAAGGCCCTAGATGCCCCAAACTTGGTCTGGTCTGCTCATCAGAGTCCCCTCTACGGGCATGTTTTGGATTGGATTTTAAAAATTTCGACCATATTTCTCTTCCCTTTTTGTCCGGCCCATAACTCTGCCTAGAAAGGGCCTACATGCCCCAAACTTGGTCTGGTCTGCTCATCAGAGTCCCCTCTACGGGCGTGTTTTGGATTGGATTTTGTTTAAAATTGACCATATTTGACTTCCCTTTTTGTCCGGCCCATAACTCTGCTTAGAAAGGCCCTACAATTCCCCAAACTTGGTCTGGTCTGCTCATCAGAGTCCCCTCTACGGGCGTGTTTTGGATTGGATTTTAGGATTTTCGACCATATTTCTCTTCCCTTTTTGTCCGGCCCATAACTCTGCCTAGAAAGGCCCTACATGCCCCAAACTTGGTCTGGTCTGCTCATCAGAGTCCCCTCTACGGGCGTGTTTTGGATTGGACGTTAAGATTTTCGACCATATTTCTCTTCCCTTTTTGTCCGGCCCATAACTCTGCCTAGAAAGGCCCTACATGCCCCAAACTTGGTCTGGTCTGCTCATCAGAGTCCCCTCTACGGGCGTGTTTTGGATTGGATTTTGTTTTAAATTGACCATATTTGACTTCCCTTTTTGTCCAGCCCATAACTCTGCCTAGAAAGGCCCTAGATGCCCCAAACTTGGTCTGGTCTGCTCATCAGAGTCCCCTCTACGGGCATGTTTTGGATTGGATTTTAAGATTTTCGACCATATTTCTCTTCCCTTTTTGTCCGGCCCATAACTCTGCCTAGAAAGGCCCTACATGCCCCAAACTTGGTCTGGTCTGCTCATCAGAGTCCCCTCTACGGGCGTGTTTTGGATTGGATTTTAAGATTTTCGACCATATTTCTCTTCCCTTTTTGTCCGGCCCATAACTCTGCCTAGAAAGGCCCTACATGCCCCAAACTTGGTCTGGTCTGCTCATCAGAGTCCCCTCTACGGGCGTGTTTTGGATTGGATTTTGTTTTAAATTGACCATATTTGTCTTCCCTTTTTGTCCGGCCCATAACTCTGCCTAGAAAGGCCCTACATGCCCCAAACTTGGTCTGGTCTGCTCATCAGAGTCCCCTCTACGGACGTGTTTTGGATTGGATTTTAAGATTTTCGACCATATTTCTCTTCCCTTTTTGTCCGGCCCATAACTCTGCCTAGAAAGGGCCTACATGCCCCAAACTTGGTCTGGTCTGCTCATCAGAGTCCCCTCTACGGGCGTGTTTTGGATTGGATTTTAAGATTTCCGACCATATTTCTCTTCCCTTTTTGTCCGGCCCATAACTCTGCCTAGAAAGGCCCTACATGCCCCAAACTTGGTCTGGTCTGCTCATCAGAGTCCCCTCTACGGGCGTGTTTTGGATTGGATTTTGTTTAAAATTGACCATATTTGACTTCCCTTTTTGTCCGGCCCATAACTCTGCTTAGAAAGACCCTACAATGCCCCAAACTTGGTCTGGTCTGCTCATCAGAGTCCCCTCTACGGGCGTGTTTTGGATTGGATTTTAGGATTTTCGACCATATTTCTCTTCCCTTTTTGTCCGGCCCATAACTCTGCCTAGAAAGGCCCTACATGCCCCAAACTTGGTCTGGTCTGCTCATCAGAGTCCCCTCTACGGGCGTGTTTTGGATTGGACGTTAAGATTTTCGACCATATTTCTCTTCCCTTTTTGTCCGGCCCATAACTCTGCCTAGAAAGGCCCTACATGCCCCAAACTTGGTCTGGTCTGCTCATCAGAGTCCCCTCTACGGGCGTGTTTTGGATTGGATTTTGTTTTAAATTGACCATATTTGACTTCCCTTTTTGTCCAGCCCATAACTCTGCCTAGAAAGGCCCTAGATGCCCCAAACTTGGTCTGGTCTGCTCATCAGAGTCCCCTCTACGGGCGTGTTTTGGATTGGATTTTAAGATTTTCGACCATATTTCTCTTCCCTTTTTGTCCGGCCCATAACTCTGCCTAGAAAGGCCCTACATGCCCCAAACTAGGTCTGGTCTGCTCATCAGAGTCCCCTCTACGGGCGTGTTTTGGATTGGATTTTGATTTAAATTGACCATATTTGACTTCCCTTTTTGTCCGGCCCATAACTCTGCCTAGAAAGGCCCTAGATGCCCCAAACTTGGTCTGGTCTGCTCATCAGAGTCCCCTCTACGGGCATGTTTTGGATTGGATTTTAAAAATTTCGACCATATTTCTCTTCCCTTTTTGTCCGGCCCATAACTCTGCCTAGAAAGGCCCTACATGCCCCAAACTTGGTCTGGTCTGCTCATCAGAGTCCCCTCTACGGGCGTGTTTTGGATTGGATTTTAAGATTTTCGACCATATTTCTCTTCCCTTTTTGTCCGGCCCATAACTCTGCCTAGAAAGGCCCTACATGCCCCAAACTTGGTCTGGTCTGCTCATCAGAGTCCCCTCTACGGGCGTGTTTTGGATTGGATTTTGTTTAAAATTGACCATATTTGACTTCCCTTTTTGTCCGGCCCATAACTCTGCTTAGAAAGGCCCTACAATTCCCCAAACTTGGTCTGGTCTGCTCATCAGAGTCCCCTCTACGGGCGTGTTTTGGATTGGATTTTAGGATTTTCGACCATATTTCTCTTCCCTTTTTGTCCGGCCCATAACTCTGCCTAGAAAGGCCCTACATGCCCCAAACTTGGTCTGGTCTGCTCATCAGAGTCCCCTCTACGGGCGTGTTTTGGATTGGACGTTAAGATTTTCGACCATATTTCTCTTCCCTTTTTGTCCGGCCCATAACTCTGCCTAGAAAGGCCCTACATGCCCCAAACTTGGTCTGGTCTGCTCATCAGAGTCCCCTCTACGGGCGTGTTTTGGATTGGATTTTGTTTTAAATTGACCATATTTGACTTCCCTTTTTGTCCAGCCCATAACTCTGCCTAGAAAGGCCCTAGATGCCCCAAACTTGGTCTGGTCTGCTCATCAGAGTCCCCTCTACGGGCGTGTTTTGGATTGGATTTTAAGATTTTCGACCATATTTCTCTTCCCTTTTTGTCCGGCCCATAACTCTGCCTAGAAAGGCCCTACATGCCCCAAACTAGGTCTGGTCTGCTCATCAGAGTCCCCTCTACGGGCGTGGTTTGGATTGGATTTTAAGATTTTCGACCATATTTCTCTTCCCTTTTTGTCCGGCCCATAACTCTGCCTAGAAAGGCCCTACATGCCCCAAACTAGGTCTGGTCTGCTCATCAGAGTCCCCTCTACGGGCGTGTTTTGGATTGGATTTTGTTTTAAATTGACCATATTTGACTTCCCTTTTTGTCCGGCCCATAACTCTGCCTAGAAAGGCCCTAGATGCCCCAAACTTGGTCTGGTCTGCTCATCAGAGTCCCCTCTACGGGCATGTTTTGGATTGGATTTTAAAAATTTCGACCATATTTCTCTTCCCTTTTTGTCCGGCCCATAACTCTGCCTAGAAAGGCCCTACATGCCCCAAACTTGGTCTGGTCTGCTCATCAGAGTCCCCTCTACGGGCGTGTTTTGGATTGGATTTTAAGATTTTCGACCATATTTCTCTTCCCTTTTTGTCCGGCCCATAACTCTGCCTAGAAAGGCCCTACATGCCCCAAACTAGGTCTGGTCTGCTCATCAGAGTCCCCTCTACGGGCGTGTTTTGGATTTTGTTTTAAATTGACCATATTTGACTTCCCTTTTTGTCCGGCCCATAACTCTGCCTAGAAAGGCCCTAGATGCCCCAAACTTGGTCTGGTCTGCTCATCAGAGTCCCCTCTACGGGCATGTTTTGGATTGGATTTTAAAAATTTCGACCATATTTCTCTTCCCTTTTTGTCCGGCCCATAACTCTGCCTAGAAAGGCCCTACATGCCCCAAACTTGGTCTGGTCTGCTCATCAGAGTCCCCTCTACGGGCGTGTTTTGGATTGGATTTTAAGATTTCCAACCATATTTGACTTCCCTTTTTGTCCGGCCCATGACTCTGCCTAGAAAGGGCCTACATGCCCCAAACTTGGTCTGGTCTGCTCATCAGAGTCCCCTCTACGGGCGTGTTTTGGATTGGATTTTAAGATTTTCGACCATATTTCTCTTCCCTTTTTGTCCGGCCCATAACTCTGCCTAGAAAGGCCCTACATGCCCCAAACTAGGTCTGGTCTGCTCATCAGATTCCCCTCTACGGGCGTGTTTTGGATTGGATTTTAAGATTTTCGACCATATTTGACTTCCCTTTTTGTCCGGCCCATAACTCTGCCTAGAAAGGCCCTACATGCCCCAAACTTGGTCTGGTCTGCTCATCAGAGTCCCCTCTACGGGCGTGTTTTGGATTGGATTTTGATATTTTTGACCATATTTTTTAAATGCACCCCCCTTTATTGTCTGTTCTGTATATCCCAGCATCAAATGATTCTTACTGTACACTGAGGGCACTAGTATGAGTGACCACAGTAAGTTTCAAGTATGTGACACTTTCCTAGTCAGAGTTAGCAGGGGGTGCATTTCATGGCAATAAGGAATACAACAAGCCTGTCGTGAAATGCACCCCCCTTATTGTCTGTTCTGTATATCCCAGCATCAAATGATTCTTACTGTAAGTAAGTAAGTAAATAAGTTTCAGGCATGTAACACTGAATTGGATTTTTTTTTTTATTGACCATATTTGTCTTCCCTTTTTGTCCGGCCCATAACTCTGCCTAGAAAGGCCTTACATGCCCCAAACTTGGTCTGGTCTGCTCATCAGAGTCCCCTCTACGGGCGTGTTTTGGATTGGATTTTAAGATTTCCGACCATATTTCTCTTCCCTTTTTGTCCGGCCCATAACTCTGCCTAGAAAGGCCCTAGATGCCCCAAACTTGGTCTGGTCTGCTCTTCAGAGTCCCCTCTACGGGCATGTTTTGGATTGGATTTTGTTTTAAATTGACCATATTTGACTTCCCTTTTTGTCCGGCCCATAACTCTGCCTAGAAAGGCCCTACATGCCCCAAACTTGGTCTGGTCTGCTCTTCAGAGTCCCCTCTACGGACGTGTTTTGGATTGGATTTTAAGATTTTCGACCATATTTCTCTTCCCTTTTTGTCCGGCCCATAACTCTGCCTAGAAAGGCCCTACATGCCCCAAACTTGGTCTGGTCTGCTCATCAGAGTCCCCTCTACGGGCGTGTTTTGGATTGGATTTTAAGATTTCCGACCATATTTCTCTTCCCTTTTTGTCCGGCCCATAACTCTGCCTAGAAAGGCCCTACATGCCCCAAACTTGGTCTGGTCTGCTCATCAGAGTCCCCTCTACGGGCGTGTTTTGGATTGGATTTTGTTTAAAATTGACCATATTTGACTTCCCTTTTTGTCCGGCCCATAACTCTGCTTAGAAAGACCCTACAATGCCCCAAACTTGGTCTGGTCTGCTCATCAGAGTCCCCTCTACGGGCGTGTTTTGGATTGGATTTTAGGATTTTCAACCATATTTCTCTTCCCTTTTTGTCCGGCCCATAACTCTGCCTAGAAAGGCCCTACATGCCCCAAACTTGGTCTGGTCTGCTCATCAGAGTCCCCTCTACGGGCGTGTTTTGGATTGGATTTTAAGATTTCCGACCATATTTCTCTTCCCTTTTTGTCCGGCCCATAACTCTGCCTAGAAAGGCCCTACATGCCCCAAACTTGGTCTGGTCTGCTCATCAGAGTCCCCTCTACGGGCGTGTTTTGGATTGGATTTTGTTTAAAATTGACCATATTTGACTTCCCTTTTTGTCCGGCCCATAACTCTGCTTAGAAAGACCCTACAATGCCCCAAACTTGGTCTGGTCTGCTCATCAGAGTCCCCTCTACGGGCGTGTTTTGGATTGGATTTTAGGATTTTCGACCATATTTCTCTTCCCTTTTTGTCCGGCCCATAACTCTGCCTAGAAAGGCCCTACATGCCCCAAACTTGGTCTGGTCTGCTCATCAGAGTCCCCTCTACGGGCGTGTTTTGGATTGGATTTTAAGATTTTCGACCATATTTCTCTTCCCTTTTTGTCCGGCCCATAACTCTGCCTAGAAAGGCCCTACATGCCCCAAACTTGGTCTGGTCTGCTCATCAGAGTCCCCTCTACGGGCGTGTTTTGGATTGGATTTTGTTTTAAATTGACCATATTTGTCTTCCCTTTTTGTCCGGCCCATAACTCTGCCTAGAAAGGCCCTACATGCCCCAAACTTGGTCTGGTCTGCTCATCAGAGTCCCCTCTACGGACGTGTTTTGGATTGGATTTTAAGATTTTCGACCATATTTCTCTTCCCTTTTTGTCCGGCCCATAACTCTGCCTAGAAAGGGCCTACATGCCCCAAACTTGGTCTGGTCTGCTCATCAGAGTCCCCTCTACGGGCGTGTTTTGGATTGGATTTTAAGATTTCCGACCATATTTCTCTTCCCTTTTTGTCCGGCCCATAACTCTGCCTAGAAAGGCCCTACATGCCCCAAACTTGGTCTGGTCTGCTCATCAGAGTCCCCTCTACGGGCGTGTTTTGGATTGGATTTTGTTTAAAATTGACCATATTTGACTTCCCTTTTTGTCCGGCCCATAACTCTGCTTAGAAAGACCCTACAATGCCCCAAACTTGGTCTGGTCTGCTCATCAGAGTCCCCTCTACGGGCGTGTTTTGGATTGGATTTTAGGATTTTCGACCATATTTCTCTTCCCTTTTTGTCCGGCCCATAACTCTGCCTAGAAAGGCCCTACATGCCCCAAACTTGGTCTGGTCTGCTCATCAGAGTCCCCTCTACGGGCATGTTTTGGATTGGATTTTAAAAATTTCGACCATATTTCTCTTCCCTTTTTGTCCGGCCCATAACTCTGCCTAGAAAGGCCCTACATGCCCCAAACTTGGTCTGGTCTGCTCATCAGAGTCCCCTCTACGGGCGTGTTTTGGATTGGATTTTAAGATTTTCGACCATATTTCTCTTCCCTTTTTGTCCGGCCCATAACTCTGCCTAGAAAGGCCCTACATGCCCCAAACTAGGTCTGGTCTGCTCATCAGAGTCCCCTCTACGGGCGTGTTTTGGATTTTGTTTTAAATTGACCATATTTGACTTCCCTTTTTGTCCGGCCCATAACTCTGCCTAGAAAGGCCCTAGATGCCCCAAACTTGGTCTGGTCTGCTCATCAGAGTCCCCTCTACGGGCATGTTTTGGATTGGATTTTAAAAATTTCGACCATATTTCTCTTCCCTTTTTGTCCGGCCCATAACTCTGCCTAGAAAGGCCCTACATGCCCCAAACTTGGTCTGGTCTGCTCATCAGAGTCCCCTCTACGGGCGTGTTTTGGATTGGATTTTAAGATTTCCAACCATATTTGACTTCCCTTTTTGTCCGGCCCATAACTCTGCCTAGAAAGGGCCTACATGCCCCAAACTTGGTCTGGTCTGCTCATCAGAGTCCCCTCTACGGGCGTGTTTTGGATTGGATTTTAGGATTTTCGACCATATTTCTCTTCCCTTTTTGTCCGGCCCATAACTCTGCCTAGAAAGGCCCTACATGCCCCAAACTTGGTCTGGTCTGCTCATCAGAGTCCCCTCTACGGGCGTGTTTTGGATTGGATTTTAAGATTTCCAACCATATTTGACTTCCCTTTTTGTCCGGCCCATAACTCTGCCTAGAAAGGCCCTAGATGCCCCAAACTTGGTCTGGTCTGCTCATCAGAGTCCCCTCTACGGGCATGTTTTGGATTGGATTTTAAAAATTTCGACCATATTTCTCTTCCCTTTTTGTCCGGCCCATAACTCTGCCTAGAAAGGCCCTACATGCCCCAAACTTGGTCTGGTCTGCTCATCAGAGTCCCCTCTACGGGCGTGTTTTGGATTGGATTTTGTTTAAAATTGACCATATTTGACTTCCCTTTTTGTCCGGCCCATAACTCTGCTTAGAAAGACCCTACAATGCCCCAAACTTGGTCTGGTCTGCTCATCAGAGTCCCCTCTACGGGCGTGTTTTGGATTGGATTTTAGGATTTTCGACCATATTTCTCTTCCCTTTTTGTCCGGCCCATAACTCTGCCTAGAAAGGCCCTACATGCCCCAAACTTGGTCTGGTCTGCTCATCAGAGTCCCCTCTACGGGCGTGTTTTGGATTGGACGTTAAGATTTTCGACCATATTTCTCTTCCCTTTTTGTCCGGCCCATAACTCTGCCTAGAAAGGCCCTACATGCCCCAAACTTGGTCTGGTCTGCTCATCAGAGTCCCCTCTACGGGCGTGTTTTGGATTGGATTTTGTTTTAAATTGACCATATTTGACTTCCCTTTTTGTCCAGCCCATAACTCTGCCTAGAAAGGCCCTAGATGCCCCAAACTTGGTCTGGTCTGCTCATCAGAGTCCCCTCTACGGGCGTGTTTTGGATTGGATTTTAGGATTTTCGACCATATTTCTCTTCCCTTTTTGTCCGGCCCATAACTCTGCCTAGAAAGGCCCTACATGCCCCAAACTTGGTCTGGTCTGCTCATCAGAGTCCCCTCTACGGGCGTGTTTTGGATTGGATTTTAAGATTTCCAACCATATTTGACTTCCCTTTTTGTCCGGCCCATAACTCTGCCTAGAAAGGCCCTAGATGCCCCAAACTTGGTCTGGTCTGCTCATCAGAGTCCCCTCTACGGGCATGTTTTGGATTGGATTTTAAAAATTTCGACCATATTTCTCTTCCCTTTTTGTCCGGCCCATAACTCTGCCTAGAAAGGCCCTACATGCCCCAAACTTGGTCTGGTCTGCTCATCAGAGTCCCCTCTACGGGCGTGTTTTGGATTGGATTTTGTTTAAAATTGACCATATTTGACTTCCCTTTTTGTCCGGCCCATAACTCTGCTTAGAAAGACCCTACAATGCCCCAAACTTGGTCTGGTCTGCTCATCAGAGTCCCCTCTACGGGCGTGTTTTGGATTGGATTTTAGGATTTTCGACCATATTTCTCTTCCCTTTTTGTCCGGCCCATAACTCTGCCTAGAAAGGCCCTACATGCCCCAAACTTGGTCTGGTCTGCTCATCAGAGTCCCCTCTACGGGCGTGTTTTGGATTGGACGTTAAGATTTTCGACCATATTTCTCTTCCCTTTTTGTCCGGCCCATAACTCTGCCTAGAAAGGCCCTACATGCCCCAAACTTGGTCTGGTCTGCTCATCAGAGTCCCCTCTACGGGCGTGTTTTGGATTGGATTTTGTTTTAAATTGACCATATTTGACTTCCCTTTTTGTCCAGCCCATAACTCTGCCTAGAAAGGCCCTAGATGCCCCAAACTTGGTCTGGTCTGCTCATCAGAGTCCCCTCTACGGGCGTGTTTTGGATTGGATTTTAAGATTTTCGACCATATTTCTCTTCCCTTTTTGTCCGGCCCATAACTCTGCCTAGAAAGGCCCTACATGCCCCAAACTAGGTCTGGTCTGCTCATCAGAGTCCCCTCTACGGGCGTGTTTTGGATTGGATTTTGATTTAAATTGACCATATTTGACTTCCCTTCTTGTCCGGCCCATAACTCTGCCTAGAAAGGCCCTAGATGCCCCAAACTTGGTCTGGTCTGCTCATCAGAGTCCCCTCTACGGGCATGTTTTGGATTGGATTTTAAAAATTTCGACCATATTTCTCTTCCCTTTTTGTCCGGCCCATAACTCTGCCTAGAAAGGCCCTACATGCCCCAAACTTGGTCTGGTCTGCTCATCAGAGTCCCCTCTACGGGCGTGTTTTGGATTGGATTTTAAGATTTTCGACCATATTTCTCTTCCCTTTTTGTCCGGCCCATAACTCTGCCTAGAAAGGCCCTACATGCCCCAAACTTGGTCTGGTCTGCTCATCAGAGTCCCCTCTACGGGCGTGTTTTGGATTGGATTTTGTTTAAAATTGACCATATTTGACTTCCCTTTTTGTCCGGCCCATAACTCTGCTTAGAAAGGCCCTACAATTCCCCAAACTTGGTCTGGTCTGCTCATCAGAGTCCCCTCTACGGGCGTGTTTTGGATTGGATTTTAGGATTTTCGACCATATTTCTCTTCCCTTTTTGTCCGGCCCATAACTCTGCCTAGAAAGGCCCTACATGCCCCAAACTTGGTCTGGTCTGCTCATCAGAGTCCCCTCTACGGGCGTGTTTTGGATTGGACGTTAAGATTTTCGACCATATTTCTCTTCCCTTTTTGTCCGGCCCATAACTCTGCCTAGAAAGGCCCTACATGCCCCAAACTTGGTCTGGTCTGCTCATCAGAGTCCCCTCTACGGGCATGTTTTGGATTGGATTTTGTTTTAAATTGACCATATTTGACTTCCCTTTTTGTCCAGCCCATAACTCTGCCTAGAAAGGCCCTAGATGCCCCAAACTTGGTCTGGTCTGCTCATCAGAGTCCCCTCTACGGGCGTGTTTTGGATTGGATTTTGTTTTAAATTGACCATATTTGACTTCCCTTTTTGTCCGGCCCATAACTCTGCCTAGAAAGGCCCTAGATGCCCCAAACTTGGTCTGGTCTGCTCATCAGAGTCCCCTCTACGGGCATGTTTTGGATTGGATTTTAAAAATTTCGACCATATTTCTCTTCCCTTTTTGTCCGGCCCATAACTCTGCCTAGAAAGGCCCTACATGCCCCAAACTTGGTCTGGTCTGCTCATCAGAGTCCCCTCTACGGGCGTGTTTTGGATTGGATTTTAAGATTTTCGACCATATTTCTCTTCCCTTTTTGTCCGGCCCATAACTCTGCCTAGAAAGGCCCTACATGCCCCAAACTTGGTCTGGTCTGCTCATCAGAGTCCCCTCTACGGGCGTGTTTTGGATTGGATTTTGTTTTAAATTGACCATATTTGACTTCCCTTTTTGTCCGGCCCATAACTCTGCCTAGAAAGGCCCTAGATGCCCCAAACTTGGTCTGGTCTGCTCATCAGAGTCCCCTCTACGGGCATGTTTTGGATTGGATTTTAAAAATTTCGACCATATTTCTCTTCCCTTTTTGTCCGGCCCATAACTCTGCCTAGAAAGGCCCTACATGCCCCAAACTTGGTCTGGTCTGCTCATCAGAGTCCCCTCTACGGGCGTGTTTTGGATTGGATTTTAAGATTTCCGACCATATTTCTCTTCCCTTTTTGTCCGGCCCATAACTCTGCCTAGAAAGGCCCTACATGCCCCAAACTTGGTCTGGTCTGCTCATCAGAGTCCCCTCTACGGGCGTGTTTTGGATTGGATTTTAAGATTTCCGACCATATTTCTCTTCCCTTTTTGTCCGGCCCATAACTCTGCCTAGAAAGGGCCTACATGCCCCAAACTTGGTCTGGTCTGCTCATCAGAGTCCCCTCTACGGGCGTGTTTTGGATTGGATTTTAAGATTTCCGACCATATTTCTCTTCCCTTTTTGTCCGGCCCATAACTCTGCCTAGAAAGGCCCTAGATGCCCCAAACTTGGTCTGGTCTGCTCTTCAGAGTCCCCTCTACGGGCGTGTTTTGGATTGGATTTTGTTTTAAATTGACCATATTTGACTTCCCTTTTTGTCCGGCCCATAACTCTGCCTAGAAAGGCCCTACATGCCCCAAACTTGGTCTGGTCTGCTCTTCAGAGTCCCCTCTACGGGCGTGTTTTGGATTGGATTTTGTTTTAAATTGACCATATTTGTCTTCCCTTTTTGTCCGGCCCATAACTCTGCCTAGAAAGGGCCTACATGCCCCAAACTTGGTCTGGTCTGCTCATCAGAGTCCCCTCTACGGACGTGTTTTGGATTGGATTTTAAGATTTTCGACCATATTTCTCTTCCCTTTTTGTCCGGCCCATAACTCTGCCTAGAAAGGCCCTACATGCCCCAAACTTGGTCTGGTCTGCTCTTCAGAGTCCCCTCTACGGGCGTGTTTTGGATTGGATTTTGTTTTAAATTGACCATATTTGTCTTCCCTTTTTGTCCGGCCCATAACTCTGCCTAGAAAGGGCCTACATGACCCAAACTTGGTCTGGTCTGCTCATCAGAGTCCCCTCTACGGACGTGTTTTGGATTGGATTTTAAGATTTTCGACCATATTTCTCTTCCCTTTTTGTCCAGCCCATAACTCTGCCTAGAAAGGGCCTACATGCCCCAAACTTGGTCTGGTCTGCTCATCAGAGTCCCCTCTACGGGCGTGTTTTGGATTGGATTTTAAGATTTCCGACCATATTTCTCTTCCCTTTTTGTCCGGCCCATAACTCTGCCTAGAAAGGCCCTAGATGCCCCAAACTTGGTCTGGTCTGCTCTTCAGAGTCCCCTCTACGGGCGTGTTTCGGATTGTATTTTTTTTTTAATTGACCATATTTGTCTTCCCTTTTTGTCTGGCCCATAACTCTGCCTAGAAAGGCCTTACATGCCCCAAACTTGGTCTGGTCTGCTCATCAGAGTCCCCTCTACGGGTGTGTTTTGGATAGTATTTTTTTTTTTATTGACCATATTTGTCTTCCCTTTTTGTCTGGCCCATAACTCTGCCTAGAAAGGCCTTACATGCCCCAAACTTGGTCTGGTCTGCTCATCAGAGTCCCCTCTACTGGCATGTTTTGGATTGTATTTTTTTTTTTATTGACCATATTTGACTTCCCTTTTTGGCCGGCCCATAACTCTGCCTAGAAAGGCCCTACATGCCCCAAAGTTGGTCTGGTCTGCTCATCAGAGTCCCCTCTACGGGCGTGTTTTGGATTGGATAAAAAAAAAAAAAGACCATATTTGACTTCCCTTTTTGTCCGGCCCATAACTCTGCCTAGAAAGGCCCTACATGCCCCAAAGTTGGTCTGGTCAGCTCATCAGAGTCCCCTCTACGGGCGTGTTTTGGATTGGATTTCAAGAATTTTGACCATATTTGTCTTCCCTTTTTGTCCGGCCCATAACTCTGCCTAGAAAGCCCCTACATGCCCCAAACTTGGTCTGGTCTGCTCATCAGAGTCCCCTCTACGGGCGTGTTTTGGATTGGATTTTAAGATTTCCGACCATATTTCTCTTCCCTTTTTGTCCGGCCCATAACTCTGCCTAGAAAGGCCCTAGATGCCCCAAACTTGGTCTGGTCTGCTCTTCAGAGTCCCCTCTACGGGCGTGTTTTGGATTGGATTTTGTTTTAAATTGACCATATTTGACTTCCCTTTTTGTCCGGCCCATAACTCTGCCTAGAAAGGCCCTACATGCCCCAAACTTGGTCTGGTCTGCTCTTCAGAGTCCCCTCTACGGGCGTGTTTTGGATTGGATTTTGTTTTAAATTGACCATATTTGTCTTCCCTTTTTGTCCGGCCCATAACTCTGCCTAGAAAGGGCCTACATGCCCCAAACTTGGTCTGGTCTGCTCATCAGAGTCCCCTCTACGGACGTGTTTTGGATTGGATTTTAAGATTTTCGACCATATTTCTCTTCCCTTTTTGTCCGGCCCATAACTCTGCCTAGAAAGGCCCTACATGCCCCAAACTTGGTCTGGTCTGCTCTTCAGAGTCCCCTCTACGGGCGTGTTTTGGATTGGATTTTGTTTAAAATTGACCATATTTGACTTCCCTTTTTGTCCGGCCCATAACTCTGCTTAGAAAGGCCCTACAATTCCCCAAACTTGGTCTGGTCTGCTCATCAGAGTCCCCTCTACGGGCGTGTTTTGGATTGGATTTTAGGATTTTCGACCATATTTCTCTTCCCTTTTTGTCCGGCCCATAACTCTGCCTAGAAAGGCCCTACATGCCCCAAACTTGGTCTGGTCTGCTCATCAGAGTCCCCTCTACGGGCGTGTTTTGGATTGGACGTTAAGATTTTCGACCATATTTCTCTTCCCTTTTTGTCCGGCCCATAACTCTGCCTAGAAAGAACCTACATGCCCCAAACTTGGTCTGGTCTGCTCATCAGAGTCCCCTCTACGGGCATGTTTTGGATTGGATTTTGTTTTAAATTGACCATATTTGACTTCCCTTTTTGTCCAGCCCATAACTCTGCCTAGAAAGGCCCTAGATGCCCCAAACTTGGTCTGGTCTGCTCATCAGAGTCCCCTCTACGGGCGTGTTTTGGATTGGATTTTGTTTAAAATTGACCATATTTGACTTCCCTTTTTGTCCGGCCCATAACTCTGCTTAGAAAGGCCCTACAATTCCCCAAACTTGGTCTGGTCTGCTCATCAGAGTCCCCTCTACGGGCGTGTTTTGGATTGGATTTTAGGATTTTCGACCATATTTCTCTTCCCTTTTTGTCCGGCCCATAACTCTGCCTAGAAAGGCCCTACATGCCCCAAACTTGGTCTGGTCTGCTCATCAGAGTCCCCTCTACGGGCGTGTTTTGGATTGGACGTTAAGATTTTCGACCATATTTCTCTTCCCTTTTTGTCCGGCCCATAACTCTGCCTAGAAAGGCCCTACATGCCCCAAACTTGGTCTGGTCTGCTCATCAGAGTCCCCTCTACGGGCATGTTTTGGATTGGATTTTGTTTTAAATTGACCATATTTGACTTCCCTTTTTGTCCAGCCCATAACTCTGCCTAGAAAGGCCCTAGATGCCCCAAACTTGGTCTGGTCTGCTCATCAGAGTCCCCTCTACGGGCGTGTTTTGGATTGGATTTTGTTTTAAATTGACCATATTTGACTTCCCTTTTTGTCCGGCCCATAACTCTGCCTAGAAAGGCCCTAGATGCCCCAAACTTGGTCTGGTCTGCTCATCAGAGTCCCCTCTACGGGCATGTTTTGGATTGGATTTTAAAAATTTCGACCATATTTCTCTTCCCTTTTTGTCCGGCCCATAACTCTGCCTAGAAAGGCCCTACATGCCCCAAACTTGGTCTGGTCTGCTCATCAGAGTCCCCTCTACGGGCGTGTTTTGGATTGGATTTTAAGATTTTCGACCATATTTCTCTTCCCTTTTTGTCCGGCCCATAACTCTGCCTAGAAAGGCCCTACATGCCCCAAACTTGGTCTGGTCTGCTCATCAGAGTCCCCTCTACGGGCGTGTTTTGGATTGGATTTTGTTTTAAATTGACCATATTTGACTTCCCTTTTTGTCCGGCCCATAACTCTGCCTAGAAAGGCCCTAGATGCCCCAAACTTGGTCTGGTCTGCTCATCAGAGTCCCCTCTACGGGCATGTTTTGGATTGGATTTTAAAAATTTCGACCATATTTCTCTTCCCTTTTTGTCCGGCCCATAACTCTGCCTAGAAAGGCCCTACATGCCCCAAACTTGGTCTGGTCTGCTCATCAGAGTCCCCTCTACGGGCGTGTTTTGGATTGGATTTTAAGATTTCCGACCATATTTCTCTTCCCTTTTTGTCCGGCCCATAACTCTGCCTAGAAAGGGCCTACATGCCCCAAACTTGGTCTGGTCTGCTCATCAGAGTCCCCTCTACGGGCGTGTTTTGGATTGGATTTTAAGATTTCCGACCATATTTCTCTTCCCTTTTTGTCCGGCCCATAACTCTGCCTAGAAAGGGCCTACATGCCCCAAACTTGGTCTGGTCTGCTCATCAGAGTCCCCTCTACGGGCGTGTTTTGGATTGGATTTTAAGATTTCCGACCATATTTCTCTTCCCTTTTTGTCCGGCCCATAACTCTGCCTAGAAAGGCCCTAGATGCCCCAAACTTGGTCTGGTCTGCTCTTCAGAGTCCCCTCTACGGGCGTGTTTTGGATTGGATTTTGTTTTAAATTGACCATATTTGACTTCCCTTTTTGTCCGGCCCATAACTCTGCCTAGAAAGGCCCTACATGCCCCAAACTTGGTCTGGTCTGCTCTTCAGAGTCCCCTCTACGGGCGTGTTTTGGATTGGATTTTGTTTTAAATTGACCATATTTGTCTTCCCTTTTTGTCCGGCCCATAACTCTGCCTAGAAAGGGCCTACATGCCCCAAACTTGGTCTGGTCTGCTCATCAGAGTCCCCTCTACGGACGTGTTTTGGATTGGATTTTAAGATTTTCGACCATATTTCTCTTCCCTTTTTGTCCGGCCCATAACTCTGCCTAGAAAGGCCCTACATGCCCCAAACTTGGTCTGGTCTGCTCTTCAGAGTCCCCTCTACGGGCGTGTTTTGGATTGGATTTTGTTTTAAATTGACCATATTTGTCTTCCCTTTTTGTCCGGCCCATAACTCTGCCTAGAAAGGGCCTACATGACCCAAACTTGGTCTGGTCTGCTCATCAGAGTCCCCTCTACGGACGTGTTTTGGATTGGATTTTAAGATTTTCGACCATATTTCTCTTCCCTTTTTGTCCAGCCCATAACTCTGCCTAGAAAGGGCCTACATGCCCCAAACTTGGTCTGGTCTGCTCATCAGAGTCCCCTCTACGGGCGTGTTTTGGATTGGATTTTAAGATTTCCGACCATATTTCTCTTCCCTTTTTGTCCGGCCCATAACTCTGCCTAGAAAGGCCCTAGATGCCCCAAACTTGGTCTGGTCTGCTCTTCAGAGTCCCCTCTACGGGCGTGTTTCGGATTGTATTTTTTTTTTAATTGACCATATTTGTCTTCCCTTTTTGTCTGGCCCATAACTCTGCCTAGAAAGGCCTTACATGCCCCAAACTTGGTCTGGTCTGCTCATCAGAGTCCCCTCTACGGGTGTGTTTTGGATAGTATTTTTTTTTTTATTGACCATATTTGTCTTCCCTTTTTGTCTGGCCCATAACTCTGCCTAGAAAGGCCTTACATGCCCCAAACTTGGTCTGGTCTGCTCATCAGAGTCCCCTCTACTGGCATGTTTTGGATTGTATTTTTTTTTTTATTGACCATATTTGACTTCCCTTTTTGGCCGGCCCATAACTCTGCCTAGAAAGGCCCTACATGCCCCAAAGTTGGTCTGGTCTGCTCATCAGAGTCCCCTCTACGGGCGTGTTTTGGATTGGATAAAAAAAAAAAAAGACCATATTTGACTTCCCTTTTTGTCCGGCCCATAACTCTGCCTAGAAAGGCCCTACATGCCCCAAAGTTGGTCTGGTCAGCTCATCAGAGTCCCCTCTACGGGCGTGTTTTGGATTGGATTTCAAGAATTTTGACCATATTTGTCTTCCCTTTTTGTCCGGCCCATAACTCTGCCTAGAAAGCCCCTACATGCCCCAAACTTGGTCTGGTCTGCTCATCAGAGTCCCCTCTACGGGCGTGTTTTGGATTGGATTTTGATATTTTTTTCCATATTTTTTAAATGCACCCCCCTTTATTGTCTGTTCTGTATATCCCAGCATCAAATGATTCTTACTGTACACTGAGGGCACAAGTATGAGTAAGCACAGTAAGTTTCAGGCATGTGGCACTTTCCTAGTCAGGGTTAGCAGGGGGTGCATTTCATGGCAAGAAGGAATACAACAAGCCTGTCGTGAAATGCACCAAACTTGGTCTGGTCTGCTCATCAGAGTCCCCTCTACGGGCGTGTTTTGGATTGTATTTTAAAAAAAATTGAACATATTTGACTTCCTATTTTGTCCGGCCCATAACTCTGCCTAGAAAGGCCCTACATGCCCCATACTTGGTCTGGTCTGCTCATCAGAGTCCCCTCTACGGGCGTGTTTTGGATTGGATTTTGATATTTTTGACCATATTTTTTTAATGCACCCCCCTTTATTGTCTGTTCTGTATATCCCAGCATCAAATGATTCTTACTGTACACTGAGGGCACTAGTATGAGTGACCACAGTAAGTTTCAAGTATGTGACACTTTCCTAGTCAGAGTTAGCAGGGGGTGCATTTCATGGCAAGAAGGAATACAACAAGCCTGTCGTGAAATGCACCAAACTTGGTCTGGTCTGTTCATCAGAGTCCCCTCTACCGGCATGTTTCGGATTGTATTTTTTTTTTTACTGACCATATTTGACTTCCCTTTTTGTCCGGCCCATAACTCTGCCTAGAAAGGCCCTACATGCCCCAAACTTGGTCTGGTCTGCTCATCAGAGTCCCCTCTACGGGCGTACTTTGGATTGGATTTCAAGATTTTTGACCATATTTGTCTTCCCTTTTTGTCCGGCCCATAACTCTGCCTAGAAAGGCCCTACATGCCCCAAACTTGGTCTGGTCTGCTCATCAGAGTCCCCTCTACGTGCGTGTTTTGGATTGGATTTTAAGATTTTTGACCATATTTGTCTTCCCTTTTTGTCCGGCCCATAACTCTGCCTAGAAAGCCCCTACATGCCCCAAACTTGGTTTGGTCTGCTCATCAGAGTCCCCTCTACGGGCGTGTTTTGGATTGGATTTCAAGATTTTTGACCATATTTGTCTTCCCTTTTTGTCAGGCCCATAACTCTGCCTAAAAAAGGCCCTACATGCCCCAAAATTGGTCTGGTCTGCTCATCAGAGTCCCCTCTACGGGAGTGTTTTGGACAGGATTTTGATATTTTTTACCATATTTTTTAAATGCACCCCCCTTTATTGTCTGTTTTGTATGTCCCAGCATCAAATGATTCTTACTGTACACTGAGGGCACTAGTATGAGTGACCACAGTAAGTTTCAGGTATGTGACACTTTCCTAGTCAGAGTTAGCAGGGGGTGCATTTCATGGCAAGAAGGAATACAACAAGCCTGTCGTGAAATGCCCCAAACTTGGTCTGGTCTGCCCATCAGAGTCCCCTCTACGGGCGTGTTTTGGATTGGATTTTAAAAAAAATTGACCATATTTGTCTTCCCTTTTTGTCCGGCCCATAACTCTGCCTAGAAAGGCCCTACATGCCCCAAACTTGGTCTGGTCTGCTCATCAGAACCCCCTCTACGGGTGTGTTTTGGATTGGATTTCAAGATTTTTGACCATATTTGTCTTCCCTTTTTGTCCGGCCCATAACTCTGCCTAGAAAGGCCCTACATGCACCAAAATTGGTCTGGTCTGCTCATCAGAGTCCCCTCTACGGGAGAGTTTTGGATTGGATTTTAAGATTTTTGACCATATTTGACTTCCCTTTTTGTCCGTCCCATAACTCTGCCTAGAAAGGCCCTACATGCCCCAAACTTGGTCTGGTCTGCTCATCAGAGTCCCCTCTACGGGCGTGTTTTGGATTGGATTTTGATATTTTTGACCATATTTTTTAAATGCACCCCCCTTTATTGTCTGTTCTGTATATCCCAGCATCAAATGATTCTTACTGTACACTGAGGGCACTAGTATGAGTGACCACAGTAAGTTTCAGGCATGTGACACTTTACTAGTCAGAGTTAGCAGGGGGTGCATTTCATGGCAAGAAGGAATACAACAAGCCTGTCGTGAAATGCACCCCCCTCTATTGTCTGTTCTGTATATCCCAGCATCAAATGATTCTGACTGTACACTGAGGGCACTAGTATGAGTAACCACAGTAAGTTTCAGGCATGTGACACTTTCCTAGTCAGAGTTAGCAGGGGGTGCATTTCATGGCAAGAAGGAATACAACAAGCCTGTAGTGAAATGCACCCCCCTCTATTGTCTGTTCTGTATATCCCAGCATCAAATGATTCTGACTGTACACTGAGGGCACTAGTATGAGTAACCACAGTAAGTTTCAGGCATGTGACACTTTCCTAGTCAGAGTTAGCAGGGGGTGCATTTCATGGCAAGAAGGAATACAACAAGCCTGTCGTGAAATTCACCCCCCTCTATTGTCTGTTCTGTATATCCCAGCATCAAATGATTCTTACCGTACACTGAGGGCACAAGTATGAGTAAGCACAGTAAGTTTAAGGCATGTGGCACTTTCCTAGTCAGGGTTAGCAGGGGGTGCATTTCATGGCAAGAAGGAATACAACAAGCCTGTTGTGAAATGCACCCCCCTCTATTGTCTGTTCTGTATATCCCAGCATCAAATGATTCTGACTGTACACTGAGGGCACTAGTATGAGTAACCACAGTAAGTTTCAGGCATGTGACACTTTCCTAGTCAGAGTTAGCAGGGGGTGCATTTCATGGCAAGAAGGAATACAACAAGTCTGTCGTGAAATGCACCAAACTTGGTCTGGTCTGCTCATCAGAGTCCCCTCTACGGGCGTGTTTTGGATTGTATTTTTAAAAAAATTGACCATATTTGACTTCCTATTTTGTTCGGCCCATAACTCTGCCTAGAAAGGCCCTACATGCCCCAAACTTGGTCTGGTCTGCTCATCAGAGTCCCCTCTACGGGAGTGTTTTGGATTAGATTTTAAGATTTTTGACCATATTTGTCTTCCCTTTTTGTCCGGCCCATAACTCTGCCTAGCCTCTTAATATTCCTGTTAAATGTGCCTAAAAACGCCTAAACAGCATACCCAAAGTAAATTGGAAGCTGTTCTTTAACCATTTGGAGTACATGCATGTAAATGATCTCTTTTGAAAGCTGACACTCTGAAGTTATGTCCCCTGTTGTCAGGACCCCTGTCAGTCCTACTAGTGTTGAGTAATAGAAGCTTGAACACAAGGAAAGTGAAAATTTATATTTCCGCCTAGATTTTGTTTTGAAAACAGAAGCCTGAAGAGGCCTAGAGGTGGTAGGTATTAGCTGGAAGACTAAATTGGACCACAGGTTGAAGCCTTACCCAATTCAAATCAAAAGTCAAACATAATACCACAATATATTCATATTTGACACATGTTTTTATAAGAGTACATCCAGGCATTTTCTAAAAGGGCCTTTTGGAGACTCCAAAATGACCCTTTGTAACCAAGGTCAAATACTCATGATAAAAAGGTATTATTTTTCATAATTGTTATCTCTAATGAAAGGTGGTACTTAGAACTATCATATATAATAGCTAAATCCCTAATTAGTATTACTGAAACACAAAAACTGAAGCATGAACAAATTGGAGTGCTTTCTCTGATTCCAAGGATTGGCGCACAAAGAACAGTGATTCTGTCAACCATATTGCGCAATCGACTTTTATTTTGAAGGCTCCACAGAGACATACAAATGAGGTATTGGCATTTTCAGCTAGCTGTCAGCTACAAGGCTAACGAGCTCATTTCAGAGCCAGTCGAAGCCAGTTCGAGAAATTTGTTTAGAACGAGTGTGGGGGGGGGGGGGGGGGGGGGGGGGGGGGCAGGACGCACAGACCTAGTTGGCTTTAGAGGGTTGTCAACGGGACATGGAAGCTCCTATTGGGTCAAACAAGGTGTCAATCAAAAGGGGAGGGTTCAACGGACATTTTGATGCCTTCATATTGTAAATACTCCGTTGCTAACCGGAGAAAAGAACACTTTTATGTGAACAAGTTGTTTCTTCTGTCGGCTAACTTGCATAATGAAACAAAGGATAATGGTTATTCATGAAGTAAAACATTGTATTTGGACGAATTACTTTACATGGTTAGATACTTTGAACCCTTGGGACTGTAAGAAGATCAAGTTTTGATGGCATGATTTGCACACCTGGACCTATTTGAACCACTTAGGGTGAGTAAAACTTTTTTCTTTGGCATTGTTGAAGGAATGTTCACCGGAAAAAGACGTTGACTTTGCTTGCTATTGCGACTTGATCTTGAATTGGTTTATTTCAATGGAAGCACAAGAATCGTAGCTTTCCAATGATGTATAACATGTGTAGCGTCTAAAAAATATATTTGTTAGAATTTAGTGCATCGTAACTGAGGAAGGGGGGGGCAGCATTTTTGTAACGCGGGCGAAACAGTAGCGTAAACAGGCTAGAAAGGCCTTACATGCCCCAAACTTGGTCTGGTCTGCTCATCAGAGTCCCCTCTACAGGCGTGTTTCGGATTGTATTTTTTTTTTTTATTGACCATATTTGTCTTCCCTTTTTGTCTGGCCCATAACTCTGCCTAGAAAGGCCTTACATGCCCCAAACTTGGTCTGGTCTGCTCATCAGAGTCCCCTCTACTGGCATGTTTTGGATTGTATTATTTTTTTTGACCATATTTGACTTCCCTTTTTGGCCGGCCCATAACTCTGCCTAGAAAGGCCCTACATGCCCCAAACTTGGTCTGGTCTGCTCATCAGAGTCCCCTCTACGGGCGTGTTTCGGATTGTATTTTTTTTTTAATTGACCATATTTGTCTTCCCTTTTTGTCTGGCCCATAACTCTGCCTAGAAAGGCCTTACATGCCCCAAACTTGGTCTGGTCTGCTCATCAGAGTCCCCTCTACGGGTGTGTTTTGGATTGTATTTATTTATTTTTTGACCATATTTGTCTTCCCTTTTTGTCTGGCCCATAACTCTGCCTAGAAAGGCCTTACATGCCCCAAACTTGGTCTGGTCTGCTCATCAGAGTCCCCTCTACTGGCATGTTTTGGATTGTATTTTTTTTTTAATTGACCATATTTGACTTCCCTTTTTGGCCGGCCCATAACTCTGCCTAGAAAGGCCCTACATGCCCCAAACTTGGTCTGGTCTGCTCATCAGAGTCCCCTCTACGGGCGTGTTTCGGATTGTATTTTTTTTTTAATTGACCATATTTGTCTTCCCTTTTGTCTGGCCCATAACTCTGCCTAGAAAGGCCTTACATGCCCCAAACTTGGTCTGGTCTGCTCATCAGAGTCCCCTCTACGGGTGTGTTTTGGATAGTATTTTTTTTTTTATTGACCATATTTGTCTTCCCTTTTTGTCTGGCCCATAACTCTGCCTAGAAAGGCCTTACATGCCCCAAACTTGGTCTGGTCTGCTCATCAGAGTCCCCTCTACTGGCATGTTTTGGATTGTATTTTTTTTTTAATTGACCATATTTGACTTCCCTTTTTGGCCGGCCCATAACTCTGCCTAGAAAGGCCCTACATGCCCCAAAGTTGGTCTGGTCTGCTCATCAGAGTCCCCTCTACGGGCGTGTTTTGGATTGGATTAAAAAAAAAATGACCATATTTGACTTCCCTTTTTGTCCGGCCCATAACTCTGCCTAGAAAGGCCCTACATGCCCCAAAGTTGGTCTGGTCAGCTCATCAGAGTCCCCTCTACGGGCGTGTTTTGGATTGGATTTCAAGATTTTTGACCATATTTGTCTTCCCTTTTTGTCCGGCCCATAACTCTGCCTAGAAAGCCCCTACATGCCCCAAACTTGGTCTGGTCTGCTCATCAGAGTCCCCTCTACGGGCGTGTTTTGGATTGGATTTTGATATTTTTTTCCATATTTTTTAAATGCACCCCCCTTTATTGTCTGTTCTGTATATCCCAGCATCAAATGATTCTTACTGTACACTGAGGGCACAAGTATGAGTAAGCACAGTAAGTTTCAGGCATGTGGCACTTTCCTAGTCAGGGTTAGCAGGGGGTGCATTTCATGGCAAGAAGGAATACAACAAGCCTGTCGTGAAATGCACCAAACTTGGTCTGGTCTGCTCATCAGAGTCCCCTCTACGGGCGTGTTTTGGATTGTATTTTAAAAAAAATTGAACATATTTGACTTCCTATTTTGTCCGGCCCATAACTCTGCCTAGAAAGGCCCTACATGCCCCATACTTGGTCTGGTCTGCTCATCAGAGTCCCCTCTACGGGCGTGTTTTGGATTGGATTTTGATATTTTTGACCATATTTTTTTAATGCACCCCCCTTTATTGTCTGTTCTGTATATCCCAGCATCAAATGATTCTTACTGTACACTGAGGGCACTAGTATGAGTGACCACAGTAAGTTTCAAGTATGTGACACTTTCCTAGTCAGAGTTAGCAGGGGGTGCATTTCATGGCAAGAAGGAATACAACAAGCCTGTCGTGAAATGCACCAAACTTGGTCTGGTCTGCTCATCAGAGTCCCCTCTACCGGCATGTTTCGGATTGTATTTTTTTTTTTACTGACCATATTTGACTTCCCTTTTTGTCCGGCCCATAACTCTGCCTAGAAAGGCCCTACATGCCCCAAACTTGGTCTGGTCTGCTCATCAGAGTCCCCTCTACGGGCGTACTTTGGATTGGATTTCAAGATTTTTGACCATATTTGTCTTCCCTTTTTGTCCGGCCCATAACTCTGCCTAGAAAGGCCCTACATGCCCCAAACTTGGTCTGGTCTGCTCATCAGAGTCCCCTCTACGTGCGTGTTTTGGATTGGATTTTAAGATTTTTGACCATATTTGTCTTCCCTTTTTGTCTGGCCCATAACTCTGCCTAGAAAGGCCTTACATGCCCCAAACTTGGTCTGGTCTGCTCATCAGAGTCCCCTCTACTGGCATGTTTTGGATTGTATTTTTTTTTTTATTGACCATATTTGACTTCCCTTTTTGGCCGGCCCATAACTCTGCCTAGAAAGGCCCTACATGCCCCAAAGTTGGTCTGGTCTGCTCATCAGAGTCCCCTCTACGGGCGTGTTTTGGATTGGATAAAAAAAAAAAAAGACCATATTTGACTTCCCTTTTTGTCCGGCCCATAACTCTGCCTAGAAAGGCCCTACATGCCCCAAAGTTGGTCTGGTCAGCTCATCAGAGTCCCCTCTACGGGCGTGTTTTGGATTGGATTTCAAGATTTTTGACCATATTTGTCTTCCCTTTTTGTCCGGCCCATAACTCTGCCTAGAAAGCCCCTACATGCCCCAAACTTGGTCTGGTCTGCTCATCAGAGTCCCCTCTACGGGCGTGTTTTGGATTGGATTTTGATATTTTTTTCCATATTTTTTAAATGCACCCCCCTTTATTGTCTGTTCTGTATATCCCAGCATCAAATGATTCTTACTGTACACTGAGGGCACAAGTATGAGTAAGCACAGTAAGTTTCAGGCATGTGACACTTTCCTAGTCAGAGTTAGCAGGGGGTGCATTTCATGGCAAGAAGGAATACAACAAGCCTGTAGTGAAATGCACCCCCCTCTATTGTCTGTTCTGTATATCCCAGCATCAAATGATTCTGACTGTACACTGAGGGCACTAGTATGAGTAACCACAGTAAGTTTCAAGTATGTGACACTTTCCTAGTCAGAGTTAGCAGGGGGTGCATTTCATGGCAAGAAGGAATACAACAAGCCTGTCGTGAAATGCACCAAACTTGGTCTGGTCTGCTCATCAGAGTCCCCTCTACCGGCATGTTTCGGATTGTATTTTTTTTTTTACTGACCATATTTGACTTCCCTTTTTGTCCGGCCCATAACTCTGCCTAGAAAGGCCCTACATGCCCCAAACTTGGTCTGGTCTGCTCATCAGAGTCCCCTCTACGGGCGTACTTTGGATTGGATTTCAAGATTTTTGACCATATTTGTCTTCCCTTTTTGTCCGGCCCATAACTCTGCCTAGAAAGGCCCTACATGCCCCAAACTTGGTCTGGTCTGCTCATCAGAGTCCCCTCTACGTGCGTGTTTTGGATTGGATTTTAAGATTTTTGACCATATTTGTCTTCCCTTTTTGTCCGGCCCATAACTCTGCCTAGAAAGCCCCTACATGCCCCAAACTTGGTTTGGTCTGCTCATCAGAGTCCCCTCTACGGGCGTGTTTTGGATTGGATTTCAAGATTTTTGACCATATTTGTCTTCCCTTTTTGTCAGGCCCATAACTCTGCCTAAAAAAGGCCCTACATGCCCCAAAATTGGTCTGGTCTGCTCATCAGAGTCCCCTCTACGGGAGTGTTTTGGACAGGATTTTGATATTTTTTACCATATTTTTTAAATGCACCCCCCTTTATTGTCTGTTTTGTATGTCCCAGCATCAAATGATTCTTACTGTACACTGAGGGCACTAGTATGAGTGACCACAGTAAGTTTCAGGTATGTGACACTTTCCTAGTCAGAGTTAGCAGGGGGTGCATTTCATGGCAAGAAGGAATACAACAAGCCTGTCGTGAAATGCCCCAAACTTGGTCTGGTCTGCCCATCAGAGTCCCCTCTACGGGCGTGTTTTGGATTGGATTTTAAAAAAAATTGACCATATTTGTCTTCCCTTTTTGTCCGGCCCATAACTCTGCCTAGAAAGGCCCTACATGCCCCAAACTTGGTCTGGTCTGCTCATCAGAACCCCCTCTACGGGTGTGTTTTGGATTGGATTTCAAGATTTTTGACCATATTTGTCTTCCCTTTTTGTCCGGCCCATAACTCTGCCTAGAAAGGCCCTACATGCACCAAAATTGGTCTGGTCTGCTCATCAGAGTCCCCTCTACGGGAGAGTTTTGGATTGGATTTTAAGATTTTTGACCATATTTGACTTCCCTTTTTGTCCGTCCCATAACTCTGCCTAGAAAGGCCCTACATGCCCCAAACTTGGTCTGGTCTGCTCATCAGAGTCCCCTCTACGGGCGTGTTTTGGATTGGATTTTGATATTTTTGACCATATTTTTTAAATGCACCCCCCTTTATTGTCTGTTCTGTATATCCCAGCATCAAATGATTCTTACTGTACACTGAGGGCACTAGTATGAGTGACCACAGTAAGTTTCAGGCATGTGACACTTTACTAGTCAGAGTTAGCAGGGGGTGCATTTCATGGCAAGAAGGAATACAACAAGCCTGTCGTGAAATGCACCCCCCTCTATTGTCTGTTCTGTATATCCCAGCATCAAATGATTCTGACTGTACACTGAGGGCACTAGTATGAGTAACCACAGTAAGTTTCAGGCATGTGACACTTTCCTAGTCAGAGTTAGCAGGGGGTGCATTTCATGGCAAGAAGGAATACAACAAGCCTGTAGTGAAATGCACCCCCCTCTATTGTCTGTTCTGTATATCCCAGCATCAAATGATTCTGACTGTACACTGAGGGCACTAGTATGAGTAACCACAGTAAGTTTCAGGCATGTGACACTTTCCTAGTCAGAGTTAGCAGGGGGTGCATTTCATGGCAAGAAGGAATACAACAAGCCTGTCGTGAAATTCACCCCCCTCTATTGTCTGTTCTGTATATCCCAGCATCAAATGATTCTTACCGTACACTGAGGGCACAAGTATGAGTAAGCACAGTAAGTTTAAGGCATGTGGCACTTTCCTAGTCAGGGTTAGCAGGGGGTGCATTTCATGGCAAGAAGGAATACAACAAGCCTGTTGTGAAATGCACCCCCCTCTATTGTCTGTTCTGTATATCCCAGCATCAAATGATTCTGACTGTACACTGAGGGCACTAGTATGAGTAACCACAGTAAGTTTCAGGCATGTGACACTTTCCTAGTCAGAGTTAGCAGGGGGTGCATTTCATGGCAAGAAGGAATACAACAAGTCTGTCGTGAAATGCACCAAACTTGGTCTGGTCTGCTCATCAGAGTCCCCTCTACGGGCGTGTTTTGGATTGTATTTTTAAAAAAATTGACCATATTTGACTTCCTATTTTGTTCGGCCCATAACTCTGCCTAGAAAGGCCCTACATGCCCCAAACTTGGTCTGGTCTGCTCATCAGAGTCCCCTCTACGGGAGTGTTTTGGATTAGATTTTAAGATTTTTGACCATATTTGTCTTCCCTTTTTGTCCGGCCCATAACTCTGCCTAGCCTCTTAATATTCCTGTTAAATGTGCCTAAAAACGCCTAAACAGCATACCCAAAGTAAATTGGAAGCTGTTCTTTAACCATTTGGAGTACATGCATGTAAATGATCTCTTTTGAAAGCTGACACTCTGAAGTTATGTCCCCTGTTGTCAGGACCCCTGTCAGTCCTACTAGTGTTGAGTAATAGAAGCTTGAACACAAGGAAAGTGAAAATTTATATTTCCGCCTAGATTTTGTTTTGAAAACAGAAGCCTGAAGAGGCCTAGAGGTGGTAGGTATTAGCTGGAAGACTAAATTGGACCACAGGTTGAAGCCTTACCCAATTCAAATCAAAAGTCAAACATAATACCACAATATATTCATATTTGACACATGTTTTTATAAGAGTACATCCAGGCATTTTCTAAAAGGGCCTTTTGGAGACTCCAAAATGACCCTTTGTAACCAAGGTCAAATACTCATGATAAAAAGGTATTATTTTTCATAATTGTTATCTCTAATGAAAGGTGGTACTTAGAACTATCATATATAATAGCTAAATCCCTAATTAGTATTACTGAAACACAAAAACTGAAGCATGAACAAATTGGAGTGCTTTCTCTGATTCCAAGGATTGGCGCACAAAGAACAGTGATTCTGTCAACCATATTGCGCAATCGACTTTTATTTTGAAGGCTCCACAGAGACATACAAATGAGGTATTGGCATTTTCAGCTAGCTGTCAGCTACAAGGCTAACGAGCTCATTTCAGAGCCAGTCGAAGCCAGTTCGAGAAATTTGTTTAGAACGAGTGTGGGGGGGGGGGGGGGGGGGGGGGGGGGGGGCAGGACGCACAGACCTAGTTGGCTTTAGAGGGTTGTCAACGGGACATGGAAGCTCCTATTGGGTCAAACAAGGTGTCAATCAAAAGGGGAGGGTTCAACGGACATTTTGATGCCTTCATATTGTAAATACTCCGTTGCTAACCGGAGAAAAGAACACTTTTATGTGAACAAGTTGTTTCTTCTGTCGGCTAACTTGCATAATGAAACAAAGGATAATGGTTATTCATGAAGTAAAACATTGTATTTGGACGAATTACTTTACATGGTTAGATACTTTGAACCCTTGGGACTGTAAGAAGATCAAGTTTTGATGGCATGATTTGCACACCTGGACCTATTTGAACCACTTAGGGTGAGTAAAACTTTTTTCTTTGGCATTGTTGAAGGAATGTTCACCGGAAAAAGACGTTGACTTTGCTTGCTATTGCGACTTGATCTTGAATTGGTTTATTTCAATGGAAGCACAAGAATCGTAGCTTTCCAATGATGTATAACATGTGTAGCGTCTAAAAAATATATTTGTTAGAATTTAGTGCATCGTAACTGAGGAAGGGGGGGGCAGCATTTTTGTAACGCGGGCGAAACAGTAGCGTAAACAGGCTAGAAAGGCCTTACATGCCCCAAACTTGGTCTGGTCTGCTCATCAGAGTCCCCTCTACAGGCGTGTTTTGGATTGTATTTTTAAAAAAATTGACCATATTTGACTTCCTATTTTGTTCGGCCCATAACTCTGCCTAGAAAGGCCCTACATGCCCCAAACTTGGTCTGGTCTGCTCATCAGAGTCCCCTCTACGGGAGTGTTTTGGATTAGATTTTAAGATTTTTGACCATATTTGTCTTCCCTTTTTGTCCGGCCCATAACTCTGCCTAGCCTCTTAATATTCCTGTTAAATGTGCCTAAAAACGCCTAAACAGCATACCCAAAGTAAATTGGAAGCTGTTCTTTAACCATTTGGAGTACATGCATGTAAATGATCTCTTTTGAAAGCTGACACTCTGAAGTTATGTCCCCTGTTGTCAGGACCCCTGTCAGTCCTACTAGTGTTGAGTAATAGAAGCTTGAACACAAGGAAAGTGAAAATTTATATTTCCGCCTAGATTTTGTTTTGAAAACAGAAGCCTGAAGAGGCCTAGAGGTGGTAGGTATTAGCTGGAAGACTAAATTGGACCACAGGTTGAAGCCTTACCCAATTCAAATCAAAAGTCAAACATAATACCACAATATATTCATATTTGACACATGTTTTTATAAGAGTACATCCAGGCATTTTCTAAAAGGGCCTTTTGGAGACTCCAAAATGACCCTTTGTAACCAAGGTCAAATACTCATGATAAAAAGGTATTATTTTTCATAATTGTTATCTCTAATGAAAGGTGGTACTTAGAACTATCATATATAATAGCTAAATCCCTAATTAGTATTACTGAAACACAAAAACTGAAGCATGAACAAATTGGAGTGCTTTCTCTGATTCCAAGGATTGGCGCACAAAGAACAGTGATTCTGTCAACCATATTGCGCAATCGACTTTTATTTTGAAGGCTCCACAGAGACATACAAATGAGGTATTGGCATTTTCAGCTAGCTGTCAGCTACAAGGCTAACGAGCTCATTTCAGAGCCAGTCGAAGCCAGTTCGAGAAATTTGTTTAGAACGAGTGTGGGGGGGGGGGGGGGGGGGGGGGGGGGGGGGCAGGACGCACAGACCTAGTTGGCTTTAGAGGGTTGTCAACGGGACATGGAAGCTCCTATTGGGTCAAACAAGGTGTCAATCAAAAGGGGAGGGTTCAACGGACATTTTGATGCCTTCATATTGTAAATACTCCGTTGCTAACCGGAGAAAAGAACACTTTTATGTGAACAAGTTGTTTCTTCTGTCGGCTAACTTGCATAATGAAACAAAGGATAATGGTTATTCATGAAGTAAAACATTGTATTTGGACGAATTACTTTACATGGTTAGATACTTTGAACCCTTGGGACTGTAAGAAGATCAAGTTTTGATGGCATGATTTGCACACCTGGACCTATTTGAACCACTTAGGGTGAGTAAAACTTTTTTCTTTGGCATTGTTGAAGGAATGTTCACCGGAAAAAGACGTTGACTTTGCTTGCTATTGCGACTTGATCTTGAATTGGTTTATTTCAATGGAAGCACAAGAATCGTAGCTTTCCAATGATGTATAACATGTGTAGCGTCTAAAAAATATATTTGTTAGAATTTAGTGCATCGTAACTGAGGAAGGGGGGGGCAGCATTTTTGTAACGCGGGCGAAACAGTAGCGTAAACAGGCTAGAAAGGCCTTACATGCCCCAAACTTGGTCTGGTCTGCTCATCAGAGTCCCCTCTACAGGCGTGTTTCGGATTGTATTTTTTTTTTTTATTGACCATATTTGTCTTCCCTTTTTGTCTGGCCCATAACTCTGCCTAGAAAGGCCTTACATGCCCCAAACTTGGTCTGGTCTGCTCATCAGAGTCCCCTCTACTGGCATGTTTTGGATTGTATTATTTTTTTTGACCATATTTGACTTCCCTTTTTGGCCGGCCCATAACTCTGCCTAGAAAGGCCCTACATGCCCCAAACTTGGTCTGGTCTGCTCATCAGAGTCCCCTCTACGGGCGTGTTTCGGATTGTATTTTTTTTTTAATTGACCATATTTGTCTTCCCTTTTTGTCTGGCCCATAACTCTGCCTAGAAAGGCCTTACATGCCCCAAACTTGGTCTGGTCTGCTCATCAGAGTCCCCTCTACGGGTGTGTTTTGGATTGTATTTATTTATTTTTTGACCATATTTGTCTTCCCTTTTTGTCTGGCCCATAACTCTGCCTAGAAAGGCCTTACATGCCCCAAACTTGGTCTGGTCTGCTCATCAGAGTCCCCTCTACTGGCATGTTTTGGATTGTATTTTTTTTTTAATTGACCATATTTGACTTCCCTTTTTGGCCGGCCCATAACTCTGCCTAGAAAGGCCCTACATGCCCCAAACTTGGTCTGGTCTGCTCATCAGAGTCCCCTCTACGGGCGTGTTTCGGATTGTATTTTTTTTTTAATTGACCATATTTGTCTTCCCTTTTGTCTGGCCCATAACTCTGCCTAGAAAGGCCTTACATGCCCCAAACTTGGTCTGGTCTGCTCATCAGAGTCCCCTCTACGGGTGTGTTTTGGATAGTATTTTTTTTTTTATTGACCATATTTGTCTTCCCTTTTTGTCTGGCCCATAACTCTGCCTAGAAAGGCCTTACATGCCCCAAACTTGGTCTGGTCTGCTCATCAGAGTCCCCTCTACTGGCATGTTTTGGATTGTATTTTTTTTTTTATTGACCATATTTGACTTCCCTTTTTGGCCGGCCCATAACTCTGCCTAGAAAGGCCCTACATGCCCCAAAGTTGGTCTGGTCTGCTCATCAGAGTCCCCTCTACGGGCGTGTTTTGGATTGGATAAAAAAAAAAAAAGACCATATTTGACTTCCCTTTTTGTCCGGCCCATAACTCTGCCTAGAAAGGCCCTACATGCCCCAAAGTTGGTCTGGTCAGCTCATCAGAGTCCCCTCTACGGGCGTGTTTTGGATTGGATTTCAAGATTTTTGACCATATTTGTCTTCCCTTTTTGTCCGGCCCATAACTCTGCCTAGAAAGCCCCTACATGCCCCAAACTTGGTCTGGTCTGCTCATCAGAGTCCCCTCTACGGGCGTGTTTTGGATTGGATTTTGATATTTTTTTCCATATTTTTTAAATGCACCCCCCTTTATTGTCTGTTCTGTATATCCCAGCATCAAATGATTCTTACTGTACACTGAGGGCACAAGTATGAGTAAGCACAGTAAGTTTCAGGCATGTGACACTTTCCTAGTCAGAGTTAGCAGGGGGTGCATTTCATGGCAAGAAGGAATACAACAAGCCTGTAGTGAAATGCACCCCCCTCTATTGTCTGTTCTGTATATCCCAGCATCAAATGATTCTGACTGTACACTGAGGGCACTAGTATGAGTAACCACAGTAAGTTTCAGGCATGTGACACTTTCCTAGTCAGAGTTAGCAGGGGGTGCATTTCATGGCAAGAAGGAATACAACAAGCCTGTCGTGAAATTCACCCCCCTCTATTGTCTGTTCTGTATATCCCAGCATCAAATGATTCTTACCGTACACTGAGGGCACAAGTATGAGTAAGCACAGTAAGTTTAAGGCATGTGGCACTTTCCTAGTCAGGGTTAGCAGGGGGTGCATTTCATGGCAAGAAGGAATACAACAAGCCTGTCGTGAAATGCACCAAACTTGGTCTGGTCTGCTCATCAGAGTCCCCTCTACGGGCGTGTTTTGGATTGTATTTTTAAAAAAATTGACCATATTTGACTTCCTATTTTGTTCGGCCCATAACTCTGCCTAGAAAGGCCCTACATGCCCCAAACTTGGTCTGGTCTGCTCATCAGAGTCCCCTCTACGGGAGTGTTTTGGATTAGATTTTAAGATTTTTGACCATATTTGTCTTCCCTTTTTGTCCGGCCCATAACTCTGCCTAGCCTCTTAATATTCCTGTTAAATGTGCCTAAAAACGCCTAAACAGCATACCCAAAGTAAATTGGAAGCTGTTCTTTAACCATTTGGAGTACATGCATGTAAATGATCTCTTTTGAAAGCTGACACTCTGAAGTTATGTCCCCTGTTGTCAGGACCCCTGTCAGTCCTACTAGTGTTGAGTAATAGAAGCTTGAACACAAGGAAAGTGAAAATTTATATTTCCGCCTAGATTTTGTTTTGAAAACAGAAGCCTGAAGAGGCCTAGAGGTGGTAGGTATTAGCTGGAAGACTAAATTGGACCACAGGTTGAAGCCTTACCCAATTCAAATCAAAAGTCAAACATAATACCACAATATATTCATATTTGACACATGTTTTTATAAGAGTACATCCAGGCATTTTCTAAAAGGGCCTTTTGGAGACTCCAAAATGACCCTTTGTAACCAAGGTCAAATACTCATGATAAAAAGGTATTATTTTTCATAATTGTTATCTCTAATGAAAGGTGGTACTTAGAACTATCATATATAATAGCTAAATCCCTAATTAGTATTACTGAAACACAAAAACTGAAGCATGAACAAATTGGAGTGCTTTCTCTGATTCCAAGGATTGGCGCACAAAGAACAGTGATTCTGTCAACCATATTGCGCAATCGACTTTTATTTTGAAGGCTCCACAGAGACATACAAATGAGGTATTGGCATTTTCAGCTAGCTGTCAGCTACAAGGCTAACGAGCTCATTTCAGAGCCAGTCGAAGCCAGTTCGAGAAATTTGTTTAGAACGAGTGTGGGGGGGGGGGGGGGGGGGGGGGGGGGGGCAGGACGCACAGACCTAGTTGGCTTTAGAGGGTTGTCAACGGGACATGGAAGCTCCTATTGGGTCAAACAAGGTGTCAATCAAAAGGGGAGGGTTCAACGGACATTTTGATGCCTTCATATTGTAAATACTCCGTTGCTAACCGGAGAAAAGAACACTTTTATGTGAACAAGTTGTTTCTTCTGTCGGCTAACTTGCATAATGAAACAAAGGATAATGGTTATTCATGAAGTAAAACATTGTATTTGGACGAATTACTTTACATGGTTAGATACTTTGAACCCTTGGGACTGTAAGAAGATCAAGTTTTGATGGCATGATTTGCACACCTGGACCTATTTGAACCACTTAGGGTGAGTAAAACTTTTTTCTTTGGCATTGTTGAAGGAATGTTCACCGGAAAAAGACGTTGACTTTGCTTGCTATTGCGACTTGATCTTGAATTGGTTTATTTCAATGGAAGCACAAGAATCGTAGCTTTCCAATGATGTATAACATGTGTAGCGTCTAAAAAATATATTTGTTAGAATTTAGTGCATCGTAACTGAGGAAGGGGGGGGCAGCATTTTTGTAACGCGGGCGAAACAGTAGCGTAAACAGGCTAGAAAGGCCTTACATGCCCCAAACTTGGTCTGGTCTGCTCATCAGAGTCCCCTCTACAGGCGTGTTTCGGATTGTATTTTTTTTTTTTATTGACCATATTTGTCTTCCCTTTTTGTCTGGCCCATAACTCTGCCTAGAAAGGCCTTACATGCCCCAAACTTGGTCTGGTCTGCTCATCAGAGTCCCCTCTACTGGCATGTTTTGGATTGTATTATTTTTTTTGACCATATTTGACTTCCCTTTTTGGCCGGCCCATAACTCTGCCTAGAAAGGCCCTACATGCCCCAAACTTGGTCTGGTCTGCTCATCAGAGTCCCCTCTACGGGCGTGTTTCGGATTGTATTTTTTTTTTAATTGACCATATTTGTCTTCCCTTTTTGTCTGGCCCATAACTCTGCCTAGAAAGGCCTTACATGCCCCAAACTTGGTCTGGTCTGCTCATCAGAGTCCCCTCTACGGGTGTGTTTTGGATTGTATTTATTTATTTTTTGACCATATTTGTCTTCCCTTTTTGTCTGGCCCATAACTCTGCCTAGAAAGGCCTTACATGCCCCAAACTTGGTCTGGTCTGCTCATCAGAGTCCCCTCTACTGGCATGTTTTGGATTGTATTTTTTTTTTAATTGACCATATTTGACTTCCCTTTTTGGCCGGCCCATAACTCTGCCTAGAAAGGCCCTACATGCCCCAAACTTGGTCTGGTCTGCTCATCAGAGTCCCCTCTACGGGCGTGTTTCGGATTGTATTTTTTTTTTAATTGACCATATTTGTCTTCCCTTTTGTCTGGCCCATAACTCTGCCTAGAAAGGCCTTACATGCCCCAAACTTGGTCTGGTCTGCTCATCAGAGTCCCCTCTACGGGTGTGTTTTGGATAGTATTTTTTTTTTTATTGACCATATTTGTCTTCCCTTTTTGTCTGGCCCATAACTCTGCCTAGAAAGGCCTTACATGCCCCAAACTTGGTCTGGTCTGCTCATCAGAGTCCCCTCTACTGGCATGTTTTGGATTGTATTTTTTTTTTAATTGACCATATTTGACTTCCCTTTTTGGCCGGCCCATAACTCTGCCTAGAAAGGCCCTACATGCCCCAAAGTTGGTCTGGTCTGCTCATCAGAGTCCCCTCTACGGGCGTGTTTTGGATTGGATTAAAAAAAAAATGACCATATTTGACTTCCCTTTTTGTCCGGCCCATAACTCTGCCTAGAAAGGCCCTACATGCCCCAAAGTTGGTCTGGTCAGCTCATCAGAGTCCCCTCTACGGGCGTGTTTTGGATTGGATTTCAAGATTTTTGACCATATTTGTCTTCCCTTTTTGTCCGGCCCATAACTCTGCCTAGAAAGCCCCTACATGCCCCAAACTTGGTCTGGTCTGCTCATCAGAGTCCCCTCTACGGGCGTGTTTTGGATTGGATTTTGATATTTTTTTCCATATTTTTTAAATGCACCCCCCTTTATTGTCTGTTCTGTATATCCCAGCATCAAATGATTCTTACTGTACACTGAGGGCACAAGTATGAGTAAGCACAGTAAGTTTCAGGCATGTGACACTTTCCTAGTCAGAGTTAGCAGGGGGTGCATTTCATGGCAAGAAGGAATACAACAAGCCTGTAGTGAAATGCACCCCCCTCTATTGTCTGTTCTGTATATCCCAGCATCAAATGATTCTGACTGTACACTGAGGGCACTAGTATGAGTAACCACAGTAAGTTTCAGGCATGTGACACTTTCCTAGTCAGAGTTAGCAGGGGGTGCATTTCATGGCAAGAAGGAATACAACAAGCCTGTCGTGAAATTCACCCCCCTCTATTGTCTGTTCTGTATATCCCAGCATCAAATGATTCTTACCGTACACTGAGGGCACAAGTATGAGTAAGCACAGTAAGTTTAAGGCATGTGGCACTTTCCTAGTCAGGGTTAGCAGGGGGTGCATTTCATGGCAAGAAGGAATACAACAAGCCTGTCGTGAAATGCACCAAACTTGGTCTGGTCTGCTCATCAGAGTCCCCTCTACGGGCGTACTTTGGATTGGATTTCAAGATTTTTGACCATATTTGTCTTCCCTTTTTGTCCGGCCCATAACTCTGCCTAGAAAGGCCCTACATGCCCCAAACTTGGTCTGGTCTGCTCATCAGAGTCCCCTCTACGTGCGTGTTTTGGATTGGATTTTAAGATTTTTGACCATATTTGTCTTCCCTTTTTGTCCGGCCCATAACTCTGCCTAGAAAGCCCCTACATGCCCCAAACTTGGTTTGGTCTGCTCATCAGAGTCCCCTCTACGGGCGTGTTTTGGATTGGATTTCAAGATTTTTGACCATATTTGTCTTCCCTTTTTGTCAGGCCCATAACTCTGCCTAAAAAAGGCCCTACATGCCCCAAAATTGGTCTGGTCTGCTCATCAGAGTCCCCTCTACGGGAGTGTTTTGGACAGGATTTTGATATTTTTTACCATATTTTTTAAATGCACCCCCCTTTATTGTCTGTTTTGTATGTCCCAGCATCAAATGATTCTTACTGTACACTGAGGGCACTAGTATGAGTGACCACAGTAAGTTTCAGGTATGTGACACTTTCCTAGTCAGAGTTAGCAGGGGGTGCATTTCATGGCAAGAAGGAATACAACAAGCCTGTCGTGAAATGCCCCAAACTTGGTCTGGTCTGCCCATCAGAGTCCCCTCTACGGGCGTGTTTTGGATTGGATTTTTAAAAAAAATGACCATATTTGTCTTCCCTTTTTGTCCGGCCCATAACTCTGCCTAGAAAGGCCCTACATGCCCCAAACTTGGTCTGGTCTGCTCATCAGAGTCCCCTCTACGTGCGTGTTTTGGATTGGATTTTAAGATTTTTGACCATATTTGTCTTCCCTTTTTGTCAGGCCCATAACTCTGCCTAAAAAAGGCCCTACATGCCCCAAAATTGGTCTGGTCTGCTCATCAGAGTCCCCTCTACGGGAGTGTTTTGGACAGGATTTTGATATTTTTTACCATATTTTTTAAATGCAACCCCCTTTATTGTCTGTTTTGTATGTCCCAGCATCAAATGATTCTTACTGTACACTGAGGGCACTAGTATGAGTGACCACAGTAAGTTTCAGGTATGTGACACTTTCCTAGTCAGAGTTAGCAGGGGGTGCATTTCATGGCAAGAAGGAATACAACAAGCCTGTCGTGAAATGCCCCAAACTTGGTCTGGTCTGCCCATCAGAGTCCCCTCTACGGGCGTGTTTTGGATTGGATTAAAAAAAAAATTGACCATATTTGTCTTCCCTTTTTGTCCGGCCCATAACTCTGCCTAGAAAGGCCCTACATGCCCTAAACTTGGTCTGGTCTGCTCATCAGAATCCCCTCTACGGGTGTGTTTTGGATTGGATTTCAAGATTTTTGACCATATTTGTCTTCCCTTTTTGTCCGGCCCATAACTCTGCCTAGAAAGGCCCTACATGCCCCAAAATTGGTCTGGTCTGCTCATCAGAGTCCCCTCTACGGGCGTACTTTGGATTGGATTTTAAGATTTTTGACCATATTTGACTTCCCTTTTTGTCCGGCCCATAACTCAGCCTAGAAAGGCCCTACATGCCCCAAACTTGGTCTGGTCTGCTCGTCAGAGTCCCCTCTACGGGCGTACTTTGGATTGGATTTCAAGATTTTTGACCATATTTGTCTTCCCTTTTTGTCCGGCCCATAACTCTGCCTAGAAAGCCCCTACATGCCCCAAACTTGGTCTGGTCTGCTCATCAGAGTCCCCTCTACGGGCGTGTTTTGGATTGGATTTCAAGATTTTAGACCATATTTGTCTTCCCTTTTTGTCAGGCCCATAACTCTGCCTAGAAAGGCCCTACATGCCCCAAAATTGGTCTGGTCTGCTCATCAGAGTCCCCTCTACGGGAGTGTTTTGGACAGGATTTTGATATTTTTTACCATATTTTTTAAATGCACCCCCCTTTATTGTCTGTTTTGTATGTCCCAGCATCAAATGATTCTTACTGTACACTGAGGGCACTAGTATGAGTGACCACAGTAAGTTTCAGGTATGTGACACTTTCCTAGTCAGAGTTAGCAGGGGGTGCATTTCATGGCAAGAAGGAATACAACAAGCCTGTCGTGAAATGCCCCAAACTTGGTCTGGTCTGCCCATCAGAGTCCCCTCTACGGGCGTGTTTTGGATTGGATTAAAAAAAAAATTGACCATATTTGTCTTCCCTTTTTGTCCGGCCCATAACTCAGCCTAGAAAGGCCCTACATGCCCCAAACTTGGTCTGGTCTGCTCATCAGAGTCCCCTCTACGGGCGTGTTTTGGATTGGATTTCAAGATTTTTGACCATATTTGTCTTCCCTTTTTGTCAGGCCCATAACTCTGCCTAGAAAGGCCCTACATGCCCCAAAATTGGTCTGGTCTGCTCATCAGAGTCCCCTCTACGGGAGTGTTTTGGACAGGATTTTGATATTTTTTACCATATTTTTTAAATGCACCCCCCTTTATTGTCTGTTCTGTATGTCCCAGCATCAAATGATTCTTACTGTACACTGAGGGCACTAGTATGAGTGACCACAGTAAGTTTCAGGTATGTGACACTTTCCTAGTCAGAGTTAGCAGGGGGTGCATTTCATGGCAAGAAGGAATACAACAAGCCTGTCGTGAAATGCCCCAAACTTGGTCTGGTCTGCCCATCAGAGTCCCCTCTACGGGCGTGTTTTGGATTGGATTTTTAAAAAAAATGACCATATTTGTCTTCCCTTTTTGTCCGGCCCATAACTCTGCCTAGAAAGGCCCTACATGCCCCAAACTTGGTCTGGTCTGCTCATCAGAGTCCCCTGTACGGGAGTGTTTTGGATTGGATTTTAATATTTTTGACCATATTTGTCTTCCCTTTTTGTCCGGCCCATAACTCTGCCTAGAAAGCCCCTACATGCCCCAAAGTTGGTCTGGTCTGCTCATCAGAATCCCCTCTACGGGTGTGTTTTGGATTGGATTTCAAGATTTTTGACCATATTTGTCTTCCCTTTTTGTCCGGCCCATAACTCTGCCTAGAAAGGCCCTACATGCCCCAAAATTGGTCTGGTCTGCTCATCAGAGTCCCCTCTACGGGCGTACTTTGGATTGGATTTTAAGATTTTTGACCATATTTGACTTCCCTTTTTGTCCGGCCCATAACTCTGCCTAGAAAGGCCCTACATGCCCCAAACTTGGTCTGGTCTGCTCGTCAGAGTCCCCTCTACGGGCGTACTTTGGATTGGATTTCAAGATTTTTGACCATATTTGTCTTCCCTTTTTGTCCGGCCCATAACTCTGCCTAGAAAGCCCCTACATGCCCCAAACTTGGTCTGGTCTGCTCATCAGAGGCCCCTCTACGGGCGTGTTTTGGATTGGATTTCAAGATTTTTGACCATATTTGTCTTCCCTTTTTGTCAGGCCCATAACTCTGCCTAGAAAGGCCCTACATGCCCCAAAATTGGTCTGGTCTGCTCATCAGAGTCCCCTCTACGGGAGTGTTTTGGACAGGATTTTGATATTTTTTACCATATTTTTTAAATGCACCCCCTTTTATTGTCTGTTCTGTATATCCCAGCATCAAATTATTCTTACTGTACACTGAGGGCACTAGTATGAGTGACCACAGTAAGTTTCAGGTATGTGACACTTTCCTAGTCAGAGTTAGCAGGGGGTGCATTTCATGGCAAGAAGGAATACAACAAGCCTGTCGTGAAATGCACCAAACTTGGTCTGGTCTGCTCATCAGAGTCCCCTCTACCGGCGTGTTTCGGATTGGATTTTAATATTTTTGACCATATTTGACTTCCCTTTGTGTCCGGCCCATAACTCTGCCTAGAAAGCCCCTACATGCCCCAAAGTTGGTCTGGTCTGCTCATCAGAATCCCCTCTACGGGTGTGTTTTGGATTGGATTTCAAGATTTTTGACCATATTTGTCTTCCCTTTTTGTCCGGCCCATAACTCTGCCTAGAAAGGCCCTACATGCCCCAAAATTGGTCTGGTCTGCTCATCAGAGTCTCCTCTACGGGCGTACTTTGGATTGGATTTCAAGATTTTTGACCATATCTGTCTTCCCTTTTTGTCCGGCCCATAACTCTGCCTAGAAAGCCCCTACATGCCCCAAACTTGGTCTGGTCTGCTCATCAGAGTCCCCTCTACGGGAGTGTTTTGGATAGGATTTTGATATTTTTTACCATATTTTTCTTCCCTTTTTTTCCGGCAACTCTGCCTAGAAACGCCCTACATGTCCCAAACTTAGTCTGGTCTACTCATCAGAGCCCCCTCTACGGGCGTGTTTTGGATTGGATTTTGATATTTTTTACCATATTTTTTAAATGCACCCCCCTTTATTGTCTGTTCTGTATATCCCAGCATCAAATGATTCTTACTGTACACTGAGGGCACTAGTATGAGTGAACACAGTAAGTTTCAGGCATGTGACACTTTACTAGTCAGAGTTAGCAGGGGGTGCATTTCATGGCAAGAAGGAATACAACAAGCCTGTCGTGAAATGCACCAAACTTGGTCTGGTCTGCTCATCAGAGTCCCCTCTACGGGCGTGTTTTGGATTGGATTTCAAGATTTTTTACCATATTTGTCTTCCCTTTTTGTCCGGCCCATAACTCTGCCTAGAAAGCCCCTACATGCCCCAAACTTGGTCTGGTCTGCTCATCAGAGTCCCCTCTACGGGTGTGTTTTGGATTGTATTTTTTTTTTTATTGACCATATTTGTCTTCCCTTTTTGTCTGGCCCATAACTCTGCCTAGAAAGGCCTTACATGCCCCAAACTTGGTCTGGTCTGCTCATCAGAGTCCCCTCTACGGGTGTGTTTTGGATTGTATTTTTTTTTTTATTGACCATATTTGTCTTCCCTTTTTGTCTGGCCCATAACTCTGCCTAGAAAGGCCTTACATGCCCCAAACTTGGTCTGGTCTGCTCATCAGAGTCCCCTTTACGGGCGTGTTTTGGATTGGATTTCAAGATTTTTGACCATATTTGTCTTCCCTTTTTGTCCGGCCCATAACTCTGCCTAGAAAGCCCCTACATGCCCCAAACTTGGTCTGGTCTGCTCATCAGAGTCCCCTCTACAGGCGTGTTTCGGATTGTATTTTTTTTTTTATTGACCATATTTGTCTTCCCTTTTTGTCTGGCCCATAACTCTGCCTAGAAAGGCCTTACATGCCCCAAACTTGGTCTGGTCTGCTCATCAGAGTCCCCTCTACGGGTGTGTTTTGGATTGTATTTTTTTTTGTATTGACCATATTTGTCTTCTCTTTTTGTCTGGCCCATAACTCTGCCTAGAAAGGCCTTACATGCCCCAAACTTGGTCTGGTCTGCTCATCAGAGTCCCCTCTACGGGCATGTTTTGGATTGTATTTTATTTATTTTTTACCATATTTGACTTCCCTTTTTGGCCGGCCCATAACTCTGCCTAGAAAGGCCCTACATGCCCCAAACTTGGTCTGGTCTGCTCATCAGAGTCCCCTCTACGGGCGTGTTTTGGATTGGATTTCAAGATTTTTGACCATATTTGTCTTCCCTTTTTGTCCGGCCCATAACTCTGCCTAGAAAGCCCCTACATGCCCCAAACTTGGTCTGGTCTGCTCATCAGAGTCCCCTCTACGGGCGTGTTTCGGATTGTATTTTTTTTTTTATTGACCATATTTGTCTTCCCTTTTTGTCTGGCCCATAACTCTGCCTAGAAAGGCCTTACATGCCCCAAACTTGGTCTGGTCTGCTCATCAGAGTCCCCTCTACGGGTGTGTTTCGGATTGTATTTTTTTTTTTATCGACCATATTTGTCTTCTCTTTTTGTCTGGCCCATAACTCTGCCTAGAAAGGCCTTACATGCCCCAAAATTGGTCTGGTCTGCTCATCAGAGTCCCCTCTACGGGAGTGTTTTGGACAGGATTTTGATATTTTTTACCATATTTTTTAAATGCACCCCCTTTTATTGTCTGTTCTGTATATCCCAGCATCAAATGATTCTTACTGTACACTGAGGGCACTAGTATGAGTGACCACAGTAAGTTTCAGGTATGTGACACTTTCCTAGTCAGATTTAGCAGGGGGTGCATTTCATGGCAAGAAGGAATACAACAAGCCTGTCGTGAAATGCACCAAACTTGGTCTGGTCTGCTCATCAGAATCCCCTCTACAGGTGTGTTTTGGATTGGATTTCAAGATTTTTGACCATATTTGTCTTCCCTTTTTGTCCGGCCCATAACTCTGCCTAGAAAGGCCCTACATGCCCCAAAATTGGTCTGGTCTGCTCATCAGAGTCCCCTCTACGGGCGTACTTTGGATTGGATTTTAAGATTTTTGACCATATTTGACTTCCCTTTTTGTCCGGCCCATAACTCTGCCTAGAAAGGCCCTACATGCCCCAAACTTGGTCTGGTCTGCTCATCAGAGTCCCCTCTACGGGCGTACTTTGGATTGGATTTCAAGATTTTTGACCATATCTGTCTTCCCTTTTTGTCCGGCCCATAACTCTACCTAGAAAGCCCCTACATGCCCCAAACTTGGTCTGGTCTGCTCATCAGAGTCCCCTCTACGGGCGTGTTTTGGATTGGATTTCAAGATTTTTGACCATATTTGTCTTCCCTTTTTGTCAGGCCCATAACTCTGCCTAGAAAGGCCCTACATGCCCCAAAATTGGTCTGGTCTGCTCATCAGAGTCCCCTCTACGGGAGTGTTTTGGACAGGATTTTGATATTTTTTACCATATTTTTTAAATGCACCCCCTTTTATTGTCTGTTCTGTATATCCCAGCATCAAATGATTCTTACTGTACACTGAGGGCACTAGTATGAGTGACCACAGTAAGTTTCAGGTATGTGACACTTTCCTAGTCAGATTTAGCAGGGGGTGCATTTCATGGCAAGAAGGAATACAACAAGCCTGTCGTGAAATGCACCAAACTTGGTCTGGTCTGCTCATCAGAATCCCCTCTACAGGTGTGTTTTGGATTGGATTTCAAGATTTTTGACCATATTTGTCTTCCCTTTTTGTCCGGCCCATAACTCTGCCTAGAAAGGCCCTACATGCCCCAAAATTGGTCTGGTCTGCTCATCAGAGTCCCCTCTACGGGCGTACTTTGGATTGGATTTTAAGATTTTTGACCATATTTGACTTCCCTTTTTGTCCGGCCCATAACTCTGCCTAGAAAGGCCCTACATGCCCCAAACTTGGTCTGGTCTGCTCATCAGAGTCCCCTCTACGGGCGTACTTTGGATTGGATTTCAAAATTTTTGACCATATCTGTCTTCCCTTTTTGTCCGGCCCATAACTCTACCTAGAAAGCCCCTACATGCCCCAAACTTGGTCTGGTCTGCTCATCAGAGTCCCCTCTACGGGCGTGTTTTGGATTGGATTTCAAGATTTTTGACCATATTTGTCTTCCCTTTTTGTCCGGCCCATAACTCTGCCTAGAAAGGCCCTACATGCCCCAAAATTGGTCTGGTCTGCTCATCAGAGTCCCCTCTACGGGCGTACTTTGGATTGGATTTTAAGACTTTTGACCATATTTGACTTCCCTTTTTGTCCGGCCCATAACTCAGCCTAGAAAGGCCCTACATGCCCCAAACTTGGTCTGGTCTGCTCGTCAGAGTCCCCTCTACGGGCGTACTTTGGATTGGATTTCAAGATTTTTGACCATATTTGTCTTCCCTTTTTGTCCGGCCCATAACTCTGCCTAGAAAGCCCCTACATGCCCCAAACTTGGTCTGGTCTGCTCATCAGAGTCCCCTCTACGGGCGTGTTTTGGATTGGATTTCAAGATTTTTGACCATATTTGTCTTCCCTTTTTGTCAGGCCCATAACTCTGCCTAGAAAGGCCCTACATGCCCCAAAATTGGTCTGGTCTGCTCATCAGAGTCCCCTCTACGGGCGTACTTTGGATTGGATTTTAAGATTTTTGACCATATTTGACTTCCCTTTTTGTCCGGCCCATAACTCAGCCTAGAAAGGCCCTACATGCCCCAAACTTGGTCTGGTCTGCTCGTCAGAGTCCCCTCTACGGGCGTACTTTGGATTGGATTTCAAGATTTTTGACCATATTTGTCTTCCCTTTTTGTCCGGCCCATAACTCTGCCTAGAAAGCCCCTACATGCCCCAAACTTGGTCTGGTCTGCTCATCAGAGTCCCCTCTACGGGCGTGTTTTGGATTGGATTTCAAGATTTTTGACCATATTTGTCTTCCCTTTTTGTCAGGCCCATAACTCTGCCTAGAAAGGCCCTACATGCCCCAAAATTGGTCTGGTCTGCTCATCAGAGTCCCCTCTACGGGAGTGTTTTGGACAGGATTTTGATATTTTTTACCATATTTTTTAAATGCACCCCCTTTTATTGTCTGTTCTGTATATCCCAGCATCAAATGATTCTTACTGTACACTGAGGGCACTAGTATGAGTGACCACAGTAAGTTTCAGGTATGTGACACTTTCCTAGTCAGATTTAGCAGGGGGTGCATTTCATGGCAAGAAGGAATACAACAAGCCTGTCGTGAAATGCACCAAACTTGGTCTGGTCTGCTCATCAGAATCCCCTCTACAGGTGTGTTTTGGATTGGATTTCAAGATTTTTGACCATATTTGTCTTCCCTTTTTGTCCGGCCCATAACTCTGCCTAGAAAGGCCCTACATGCCCCAAAATTGGTCTGGTCTGCTCATCAGAGTCCCCTCTACGGGCGTGTTTTGGATTGGATTTCAAGATTTTTGACCATATTTGTCTTCCCTTTTTGTCAGGCCCATAACTCTGCCTAGAAAGGCCCTACATGCCCCAAAATTGGTCTGGTCTGCTCATCAGAGTCCCCTCTACGGGCGTACTTTGGATTGGATTTTAAGATTTTTGACCATATTTGACTTCCCTTTTTGTCCGGCCCATAACTCAGCCTAGAAAGGCCCTACATGCCCCAAACTTGGTCTGGTCTGCTCGTCAGAGTCCCCTCTACGGGCGTACTTTGGATTGGATTTCAAGATTTTTGACCATATTTGTCTTCCCTTTTTGTCCGGCCCATAACTCTGCCTAGAAAGCCCCTACATGCCCCAAACTTGGTCTGGTCTGCTCATCAGAGTCCCCTCTACGGGCGTGTTTTGGATTGGATTTCAAGATTTTTGACCATATTTGTCTTCCCTTTTTGTCAGGCCCATAACTCTGCCTAGAAAGGCCCTACATGCCCCAAAATTGGTCTGGTCTGCTCATCAGAGTCCCCTCTACGGGAGTGTTTTGGACAGGATTTTGATATTTTTTACCATATTTTTTAAATGCACCCCCTTTTATTGTCTGTTCTGTATATCCCAGCATCAAATGATTCTTACTGTACACTGAGGGCACTAGTATGAGTGACCACAGTAAGTTTCAGGTATGTGACACTTTCCTAGTCAGATTTAGCAGGGGGTGCATTTCATGGCAAGAAGGAATACAACAAGCCTGTCGTGAAATGCACCAAACTTGGTCTGGTCTGCTCATCAGAATCCCCTCTACAGGTGTGTTTTGGATTGGATTTCAAGATTTTTGACCATATTTGTCTTCCCTTTTTGTCCGGCCCATAACTCTGCCTAGAAAGGCCCTACATGCCCCAAAATTGGTCTGGTCTGCTCATCAGAGTCCCCTCTACGGGCGTACTTTGGATTGGATTTTAAGATTTTTGACCATATTTGACTTCCCTTTTTGTCCGGCCCATAACTCTGCCTAGAAAGGCCCTACATGCCCCAAACTTGGTCTGGTCTGCTCATCAGAGTCCCCTCTACGGGCGTACTTTGGATTGGATTTCAAGATTTTTGACCATATCTGTCTTCCCTTTTTGTCCGGCCCATAACTCTACCTAGAAAGCCCCTACATGCCCCAAACTTGGTCTGGTCTGCTCATCAGAGTCCCCTCTACGGGCGTGTTTTGGATTGGATTTCAAGATTTTTGACCATATTTGTCTTCCCTTTTTGTCAGGCCCATAACTCTGCCTAGAAAGGCCCTACATGCCCCAAAATTGGTCTGGTCTGCTCATCAGAGTCCCCTCTACGGGAGTGTTTTGGACAGGATTTTGATATTTTTTACCATATTTTTTAAATGCACCCCCCTTTATTGTCTGTTCTGTATGTCCCAGCATCAAATGATTCTTACTGTACACTGAGGGCACTAGTATGAGTGACCACAGTAAGTTTCAGGTATGTGACACTTTCCTAGTCAGAGTTAGCAGGGGGTGCATTTCATGGCAAGAAGGAATACAACAAGCCTGTTGTGAAATGCCCCAAACTTGGTCTGGTCTGCCCATCAGAGTCCCCTCTACGGGCGTGTTTTGGATTGGATTTTTAAAAAAAATGACCATATTTGTCTTCCCTTTTTGTCCGGCCCATAACTCTGCCTAGAAAGGCCCTACATGCCCCAAACTTGGTCTGGTCTGCTCATCAGAGTCCCCTGTACGGGAGTGTTTTGGATTGGATTTTAATATTTTTGACCATATTTGTCTTCCCTTTTTGTCAGGCCCATAACTCTGCCTAGAAAGGCCCTACATGCCCCAAAATTGGTCTGGTCTGCTCATCAGAGTCCCCTCTACGGGAGTGTTTTGGACAGGATTTTGATATTTTTTACCATATTTTTTAAATGCACCCCCTTTTATTGTCTGTTCTGTATATCCCAGCATCAAATGATTCTTACTGTACACTGAGGGCACTAGTATGAGTGACCACAGTAAGTTTCAGGTATGTGACACTTTCCTAGTCAGATTTAGCAGGGGGTGCATTTCATGGCAAGAAGGAATACAACAAGCCTGTCGTGAAATGCACCAAACTTGGTCTGGTCTGCTCATCAGAATCCCCTCTACAGGTGTGTTTTGGATTGGATTTCAAGATTTTTGACCATATTTGTCTTCCCTTTTTGTCCGGCCCATAACTCTGCCTAGAAAGGCCCTACATGCCCCAAAATTGGTCTGGTCTGCTCATCAGAGTCCCCTCTACGGGCGTACTTTGGATTGGATTTTAAGATTTTTGACCATATTTGACTTCCCTTTTTGTCCGGCCCATAACTCTGCCTAGAAAGGCCCTACATGCCCCAAACTTGGTCTGGTCTGCTCATCAGAGTCCCCTCTACGGGCGTACTTTGGATTGGATTTCAAGATTTTTGACCATATCTGTCTTCCCTTTTTGTCCGGCCCATAACTCTACCTAGAAAGCCCCTACATGCCCCAAACTTGGTCTGGTCTGCTCATCAGAGTCCCCTCTACGGGCGTGTTTTGGATTGGATTTCAAGATTTTTGACCATATTTGTCTTCCCTTTTTGTCAGGCCCATAACTCTGCCTAGAAAGGCCCTACATGCCCCAAAATTGGTCTGGTCTGCTCATCAGAGTCCCCTCTACGGGAGTGTTTTGGACAGGATTTTGATATTTTTTACCATATTTTTTAAATGCACCCCCCTTTATTGTCTGTTCTGTATGTCCCAGCATCAAATGATTCTTACTGTACACTGAGGGCACTAGTATGAGTGACCACAGTAAGTTTCAGGTATGTGACACTTTCCTAGTCAGAGTTAGCAGGGGGTGCATTTCATGGCAAGAAGGAATACAACAAGCCTGTTGTGAAATGCCCCAAACTTGGTCTGGTCTGCCCGTCAGAGTCCCCTCTACGGGCGTGTTTTGGATTGGATTTTAAAAAAAAATGACCATATTTGTCTTCCCTTTTTGTCCGGCCCATAACTCTGCCTAGAAAGGCCCTACATGCCCCAAACTTGGTCTGGTCTGCTCATCAGAGTCCCCTGTACGGGAGTGTTTTGGATTGGATTTTAATATTTTTGACCATATTTGTCTTCCCTTTTTGTCCGGCCCATAACTCTGCCTAGAAAGCCCCTACATGCCCCAAAGTTGGTCTGGTCTGCTCATCAGAATCCCCTCTACGGGTGTGTTTTGGATTGGATTTCAAGATTTTTGACCATATTTGTCTTCCCTTTTTGTCCGGCCCATAACTCTGCCTAGAAAGGCCCTACATGCCCCAAAATTGGTCTGGTCTGCTCGTCAGAGTCCCCTCTACGGGCGTACTTTGGATTGGATTTCAAGATTTTTGACCATATTTGTCTTCCCTTTTTGTCCGGCCCATAACTCTGCCTAGAAAGCCCCTACATGCCCCAAACTTGGTCTGGTCTGCTCATCAGAGTCCCCTCTACGGGCGTGTTTTGGATTGGATTTCAAGATTTTTGACCATATTTGTCTTCCCTTTTTGTCAGGCCCATAACTCTGCCTAGAAAGGCCCTACATGCCCCAAAATTGGTCTGGTCTGCTCATCAGAGTCCCCTCTACGGGAGTGTTTTGGACAGGATTTTGATATTTTTTACCATATTTTTTAAATGCACCCCCTTTTATTGTCTGTTCTGTATATCCCAGCATCAAATGATTCTTACTGTACACTGAGGGCACTAGTATGAGTGACCACAGTAAGTTTCAGGTATGTGACACTTTCCTAGTCAGATTTAGCAGGGGGTGCATTTCATGGCAAGAAGGAATACAACAAGCCTGTCGTGAAATGCACCAAACTTGGTCTGGTCTGCTCATCAGAATCCCCTCTACAGGTGTGTTTTGGATTGGATTTCAAGATTTTTGACCATATTTGTCTTCCCTTTTTGTCCGGCCCATAACTCTGCCTAGAAAGGCCCTACATGCCCCAAAATTGGTCTGGTCTGCTCATCAGAGTCCCCTCTACGGGCGTACTTTGGATTGGATTTTAAGATTTTTGACCATATTTGACTTCCCTTTTTGTCCGGCCCATAACTCTGCCTAGAAAGGCCCTACATGCCCCAAACTTGGTCTGGTCTGCTCATCAGAGTCCCCTCTACGGGCGTACTTTGGATTGGATTTCAAGATTTTTGACCATATCTGTCTTCCCTTTTTGTCCGGCCCATAACTCTACCTAGAAAGCCCCTACATGCCCCAAACTTGGTCTGGTCTGCTCATCAGAGTCCCCTCTACGGGCGTGTTTTGGATTGGATTTCAAGATTTTTGACCATATTTGTCTTCCCTTTTTGTCCGGCCCATAACTCTGCCTAGAAAGGCCCTACATGCCCCAAAATTGGTCTGGTCTGCTCATCAGAGTCCCCTCTACGGGCGTACTTTGGATTGGATTTTAAGACTTTTGACCATATTTGTCTTCCCTTTTTGTCCGGCCCATAACTCTGCCTAGAAAGGCCCTACATGCCCCAAAATTGGTCTGGTCTGCTCGTCAGAGTCCCCTCTACGGGCGTACTTTGGATTGGATTTCAAGATTTTTGACCATATTTGTCTTCCCTTTTTGTCCGGCCCATAACTCTGCCTAGAAAGCCCCTACATGCCCCAAACTTGGTCTGGTCTGCTCATCAGAGTCCCCTCTACGGGCGTGTTTTGGATTGGATTTCAAGATTTTTGACCATATTTGTCTTCCCTTTTTGTCAGGCCCATAACTCTGCCTAGAAAGGCCCTACATGCCCCAAAATTGGTCTGGTCTGCTCATCAGAGTCCCCTCTACGGGAGTGTTTTGGACAGGATTTTGATATTTTTTACCATATTTTTTAAATGCACCCCCTTTTATTGTCTGTTCTGTATATCCCAGCATCAAATGATTCTTACTGTACACTGAGGGCACTAGTATGAGTGACCACAGTAAGTTTCAGGTATGTGACACTTTCCTAGTCAGATTTAGCAGGGGGTGCATTTCATGGCAAGAAGGAATACAACAAGCCTGTCGTGAAATGCACCAAACTTGGTCTGGTCTGCTCATCAGAATCCCCTCTACAGGTGTGTTTTGGATTGGATTTCAAGATTTTTGACCATATTTGTCTTCCCTTTTTGTCCGGCCCATAACTCTGCCTAGAAAGGCCCTACATGCCCCAAAATTGGTCTGGTCTGCTCATCAGAGTCCCCTCTACGGGCGTACTTTGGATTGGATTTTAAGATTTTTGACCATATTTGACTTCCCTTTTTGTCCGGCCCATAACTCTGCCTAGAAAGGCCCTACATGCCCCAAACTTGGTCTGGTCTGCTCATCAGAGTCCCCTCTACGGGCGTACTTTGGATTGGATTTCAAGATTTTTGACCATATCTGTCTTCCCTTTTTGTCCGGCCCATAACTCTACCTAGAAAGCCCCTACATGCCCCAAACTTGGTCTGGTCTGCTCATCAGAGTCCCCTCTACGGGCGTGTTTTGGATTGGATTTCAAGATTTTTGACCATATTTGTCTTCCCTTTTTGTCCGGCCCATAACTCTGCCTAGAAAGGCCCTACATGCCCCAAAATTGGTCTGGTCTGCTCATCAGAGTCCCCTCTACGGGCGTACTTTGGATTGGATTTTAAGACTTTTGACCATATTTGACTTCCCTTTTTGTCCGGCCCATAACTCAGCCTAGAAAGGCCCTACATGCCCCAAACTTGGTCTGGTCTGCTCGTCAGAGTCCCCTCTACGGGCGTACTTTGGATTGGATTTCAAGATTTTTGACCATATTTGTCTTCCCTTTTTGTCCGGCCCATAACTCTGCCTAGAAAGCCCCTACATGCCCCAAACTTGGTCTGGTCTGCTCATCAGAGTCCCCTCTACGGGCGTGTTTTGGATTGGATTTCAAGATTTTTGACCATATTTGTCTTCCCTTTTTGTCAGGCCCATAACTCTGCCTAGAAAGGCCCTACATGCCCCAAAATTGGTCTGGTCTGCTCATCAGAGTCCCCTCTACGGGCGTACTTTGGATTGGATTTTAAGATTTTTGACCATATTTGACTTCCCTTTTTGTCCGGCCCATAACTCAGCCTAGAAAGGCCCTACATGCCCCAAACTTGGTCTGGTCTGCTCGTCAGAGTCCCCTCTACGGGCGTACTTTGGATTGGATTTCAAGATTTTTGACCATATTTGTCTTCCCTTTTTGTCCGGCCCATAACTCTGCCTAGAAAGCCCCTACATGCCCCAAACTTGGTCTGGTCTGCTCATCAGAGTCCCCTCTACGGGCGTGTTTTGGATTGGATTTCAAGATTTTTGACCATATTTGTCTTCCCTTTTTGTCAGGCCCATAACTCTGCCTAGAAAGGCCCTACATGCCCCAAAATTGGTCTGGTCTGCTCATCAGAGTCCCCTCTACGGGAGTGTTTTGGACAGGATTTTGATATTTTTTACCATATTTTTTAAATGCACCCCCTTTTATTGTCTGTTCTGTATATCCCAGCATCAAATGATTCTTACTGTACACTGAGGGCACTAGTATGAGTGACCACAGTAAGTTTCAGGTATGTGACACTTTCCTAGTCAGATTTAGCAGGGGGTGCATTTCATGGCAAGAAGGAATACAACAAGCCTGTCGTGAAATGCACCAAACTTGGTCTGGTCTGCTCATCAGAATCCCCTCTACAGGTGTGTTTTGGATTGGATTTCAAGATTTTTGACCATATTTGTCTTCCCTTTTTGTCCGGCCCATAACTCTGCCTAGAAAGGCCCTACATGCCCCAAAATTGGTCTGGTCTGCTCATCAGAGTCCCCTCTACGGGCGTACTTTGGATTGGATTTTAAGATTTTTGACCATATTTGACTTCCCTTTTTGTCCGGCCCATAACTCTGCCTAGAAAGGCCCTACATGCCCCAAACTTGGTCTGGTCTGCTCATCAGAGTCCCCTCTACGGGCGTACTTTGGATTGGATTTCAAGATTTTTGACCATATCTGTCTTCCCTTTTTGTCCGGCCCATAACTCTACCTAGAAAGCCCCTACATGCCCCAAACTTGGTCTGGTCTGCTCATCAGAGTCCCCTCTACGGGAGTGTTTTGGACAGGATTTTGATATTTTTTACCATATTTTTTAAATGCACCCCCCTTTATTGTCTGTTCTGTATGTCCCAGCATCAAATGATTCTTACTGTACACTGAGGGCACTAGTATGAGTGACCACAGTAAGTTTCAGGTATGTGACACTTTCCTAGTCAGAGTTAGCAGGGGGTGCATTTCATGGCAAGAAGGAATACAACAAGCCTGTCGTGAAATGCCCCAAACTTGGTCTGGTCTGCCCATCAGAGTCCCCTCTACGGGCGTGTTTTGGATTGGATTTTTAAAAAAAATGACCATATTTGTCTTCCCTTTTTGTCCGGCCCATAACTCTGCCTAGAAAGGCCCTACATGCCCCAAACTTGGTCTGGTCTGCTCATCAGAGTCCCCTGTACGGGAGTGTTTTGGATTGGATTTTAATATTTTTGACCATATTTGTCTTCCCTTTTTGTCCGGCCCATAACTCTGCCTAGAAAGCCCCTACATGCCCCAAAGTTGGTCTGGTCTGCTCATCAGAATCCCCTCTACGGGTGTGTTTTGGATTGGATTTCAAGATTTTTGACCATATTTGTCTTCCCTTTTTGTCCGGCCCATAACTCTGCCTAGAAAGGCCCTACATGCCCCAAAATTGGTCTGGTCTGCTCATCAGAGTCCCCTCTACGGGCGTACTTTGGATTGGATTTTAAGATTTTTGACCATATTTGACTTCCCTTTTTGTCCGGCCCATAACTCTGCCTAGAAAGGCCCTACATGCCCCAAACTTGGTCTGGTCTGCTCGTCAGAGTCCCCTCTACGGGCGTACTTTGGATTGGATTTCAAGATTTTTGACCATATTTGTCTTCCCTTTTTGTCCGGCCCATAACTCTGCCTAGAAAGCCCCTACATGCCCCAAACTTGGTCTGGTCTGCTCATCAGAGTCCCCTCTACAGGCGTGTTTCGGATTGTATTTTTTTTTTTATTGACCATATTTGTCTTCCCTTTTTGTCTGGCCCATAACTCTGCCTAGAAAGGCCTTACATGCCCCAAACTTGGTCTGGTCTGCTCATCAGAGTCCCCTCTACGGGTGTGTTTTGGATTGTATTTTTTTTTTTATTGACCATATTTGTCTTCTCTTTTTGTCTGGCCCATAACTCTGCCTAGAAAGGCCTTACATGCCCCAAACTTGGTCTGGTCTGCTCATCAGAGTCCCCTCTACGGGCATGTTTTGGATTGTATTTTATTTATTTTTTACCATATTTGACTTCCCTTTTTGGCCGGCCCATAACTCTGCCTAGAAAGGCCCTACATGCCCCAAACTTGGTTTGGTCTGCTCATCAGAGTCCCCTCTACGGGCGTGTTTTGGATTGGATTTCAAGATTTTTGACCATATTTGTCTTCCCTTTTTGTCCGGCCCATAACTCTGCCTAGAAAGCCCCTACATGCCCCAAACTTGGTCTGGTCTGCTCATCAGAGTCCCCTCTACGGGCGTGTTTCGGATTGTATTTTTTTTTTTATTGACCATATTTGTCTTCCCTTTTTGTCTGGCCCATAACTCTGCCTAGAAAGGCCTTACATGCCCCAAACTTGGTCTGGTCTGCTCATCAGAGTCCCCTCTACGGGTGTGTTTCGGATTGTATTTTTTTTTTTATCGACCATATTTGTCTTCTCTTTTTGTCTGGCCCATAACTCTGCCTAGAAAGGCCTTACATGCCCCAAACTCGGTCTGGTCTGCTCATCAGAGTCCCCTCTACGGGCATGTTTTGGATTGTATTTTATTTATTTTTTACCATATTTGACTTCCCTTTTTGGCCGGCCCATAACTCTGCCTAGAAAGGCCCTACATGCCCCAAACTTGGTCTGGTCTGCTCATCAGAGTCCCCTCTACGGGCGTGTTTTGGATTGGCTTTCAAGATTTTTGACCATATTTGTCTTCCCTTTTTGTCCGGCCCATAACTCTGCCTAGAAAGGCCCTACATGCCCCAAAATTGGTCTGGTCTGCTCATCAGAGTCCCCTCTACGGGCGTACTTTGGATTGGATTTCAAGATTTTTGACCATATTTGTCTTCCCTTTTTGTCCGGCCCATAACTCTGCCTAGAAAGCCCCTACATGCCCCAAACTTGGTCTGGTCTGCTCATCAGAGTCCCCTCTACGGGCGTGTTTTGGATTGGATTTCAAGATTTTTGACCATATTTGTCTTCCCTTTTTGTCAGGCCCATAACTCTGCCTAGAAAGGCCCTACATGCCCCAAAATTGGTCTGGTCTGCTCATCAGAGTCCCCTCTACGGGAGTGTTTTGGACAGGATTTTGATATTTTTTACCATATTTTTTAAATGCAACCCCTTTTATTGTCTGTTCTGTATATCCCAGCATCAAATGATTCTTACTGTACACTGAGGGCACTAGTATGAGTGACCACAGTAAGTTTCAGGTATGTGACACTTTCCTAGTCAGAGTTAGCAGGGGGTGCATTTCATGGCAAGAAGGAATACAACAAGCCTGTCGTGAAATGCACCAAACTTGGTCTGGTCTGCTCATCAGAGTCCCCTCTACCGGCGTGTTTCGGATTGGATTTTAATATTTTTGACCATATTTGACTTCCCTTTGTGTCCGGCCCATAACTCTGCCTAGAAAGCCCCTACATGCCCCAAAGTTGGTCTGGTCTGCTCATCAGAGTCCCCTCTACGGGCGTGTTTTGGATTGGATTTCAAGATTTTTGACCATATTTGTCTTCCCTTTTTGTCCGGCCCATAACTCTGCCTAGAAAGCCCCTACATGCCCCAAACTTGGTCTGGTCTGCTCATCAGAGTCCCCTCTACGGGCGTGTTTCGGATTGTATTTTTTTTTTTATTGACCATATTTGTCTTCCCTTTTTGTCTGGCCCATAACTCTGCCTAGAAAGGCCTTACATGCCCCAAACTTGGTCTGGTCTGCTCATCAGAGTCCCCTCTACGGGTGTGTTTCGGATTGTATTTTTTTTTTTATCGACCATATTTGTCTTCTCTTTTTGTCTGGCCCATAACTCTGCCTAGAAAGGCCTTACATGCCCCAAACTCGGTCTGGTCTGCTCATCAGAGTCCCCTCTACGGGCATGTTTTGGATTGTATTTTATTTATTTTTTACCATATTTGACTTCCCTTTTTGGCCGGCCCATAACTCTGCCTAGAAAGGCCCTACATGCCCCAAACTTGGTCTGGTCTGCTCATCAGAGTCCCCTCTACGGGCGTGTTTTGGATTGGCTTTCAAGATTTTTGACCATATTTGTCTTCCCTTTTTGTCCGGCCCATAACTCTGCCTAGAAAGGCCCTACATGCCCCAAAATTGGTCTGGTCTGCTCATCAGAGTCCCCTCTACGGGCGTACTTTGGATTGGATTTCAAGATTTTTGACCATATTTGTCTTCCCTTTTTGTCCGGCCCATAACTCTGCCTAGAAAGCCCCTACATGCCCCAAACTTGGTCTGGTCTGCTCATCAGAGTCCCCTCTACGGGCGTGTTTTGGATTGGATTTCAAGATTTTTGACCATATTTGTCTTCCCTTTTTGTCAGGCCCATAACTCTGCCTAGAAAGGCCCTACATGCCCCAAAATTGGTCTGGTCTGCTCATCAGAGTCCCCTCTACGGGAGTGTTTTGGACAGGATTTTGATATTTTTTACCATATTTTTTAAATGCAACCCCTTTTATTGTCTGTTCTGTATATCCCAGCATCAAATGATTCTTACTGTACACTGAGGGCACTAGTATGAGTGACCACAGTAAGTTTCAGGTATGTGACACTTTCCTAGTCAGAGTTAGCAGGGGGTGCATTTCATGGCAAGAAGGAATACAACAAGCCTGTCGTGAAATGCACCAAACTTGGTCTGGTCTGCTCATCAGAGTCCCCTCTACCGGCGTGTTTCGGATTGGATTTTAATATTTTTGACCATATTTGACTTCCCTTTGTGTCCGGCCCATAACTCTGCCTAGAAAGCCCCTACATGCCCCAAAGTTGGTCTGGTCTGCTCATCAGAATCCCCTCTACGGGTGTGTTTTGGATTGGATTTCAAGATTTTTGACCATATTTGTCTTCCCTTTTTGTCCGGCCCATAACTCTGCCTAGAAAGGCCCTACATGCCCCAAAATTGGTCTGGTCTGCTCATCAGAGTCCCCTCTACGGGCGTACTTTGGATTGGATTTTAAGATTTTTGACCATATTTGACTTCCCTTTTTGTCCGGCCCATAACTCTGCCTAGAAAGGCCCTACATGCCCCAAACTTGGTCTGGTCTGCTCATCAGAGTCCCCTCTACGGGCGTACTTTGGATTGGATTTCAAGATTTTTGACCATATCTGTCTTCCCTTTTTGTCCGGCCCATAACTCTGCCTAGAAAGCCCCTACATGCCCCAAACTTGGTCTGGTCTGCTCATCAGAGTCCCCTCTACGGGAGTGTTTTGGATAGGATTTTGATATTTTTTACCATATTTTTCTTCCCTTTTTTTCCGGCAACTCTGCCTAGAAACGCCCTACATGTCCCAAACTTAGTCTGGTCTACTCATCAGAGCCCCCTCTACGGGCGTGTTTTGGATTGGATTTTGATATTTCTTACCATATTTTTTAAATGCACCCCCCTTTATTGTCTGTTCTGTATATCCCAGCATCAAATGATTCTTACTGTACACTGAGGGCACTAGTATGAGTGACCACAGTAAGTTTCAGGCATGTGACACTTTACTAGTCAGAGTTAGCAGGGGGTGCATTTCATGGCAAGAAGGAATACAACAAGCCTGTCGTGAAATGCACCAAACTTGGTCTGGTCTGCTCATCAGAGTCCCCTCTACAGGCGTGTTTCGGATTGTATTTTTTTTTTTATTGACCATATTTGTCTTCCCTTTTTGTCTGGCCCATAACTCTGCCTAGAAAGGCCTTACATGCCCCAAACTTGGTCTGGTCTGCTCATCAGAGTCCCCTCTACGGGTGTGTTTTGGATTGTATTTTTTTTTTTATTGACCATATTTGTCTTCCCTTTTTGTCTGGCCCATAACTCTGCCTAGAAAGGCCTTACATGCCCCAAACTTGGTCTGGTCTGCTCATCAGAGTCCCCTTTACGGGCGTGTTTTGGATTGGATTTCAAGATTTTTGACCATATTTGTCTTCCCTTTTTGTCAGGCCCATAACTCTGCCTAGAAAGGCCCTACATGCCCCAAAATTGGTCTGGTCTGCTCATCAGAGTCCCCTCTACGGGAGTGTTTTGGACAGGATTTTGATATTTTTTACCATATTTTTTAAATGCACCCCCTTTTATTGTCTGTTCTGTATATCCCAGCATCAAATGATTCTTACTGTACACTGAGGGCACTAGTATGAGTGACCACAGTAAGTTTCAGGTATGTGACACTTTCCTAGTCAGAGTTAGCAGGGGGTGCATTTCATGGCAAGAAGGAATACAACAAGCCTGTCGTGAAATGCCCCAAACTTGGTCTGGTCTGCCCATCAGAGTCCCCTCTACGGGCGTGTTTTGGATTGGATTTAAAAAAAAAATGACCATATTTGTCTTCCCTTTTTGTCCGGCCCATAACTCTGCCTAGAAAGGCCCTACATGCCCCAAACTTGGTCTGGTCTGCTCATCAGAGTCCCCTCTACGTGCGTGTTTTGGATTGGATTTTAAGATTTTTGACCATATTTGTCTTCCCTTTTTGTCCGGCCCATAACTCTGCCTAGAAAGCCCCTACATGCCCCAAACTTGGTTTGGTCTGCTCATCAGAGTCCCCTCTACGGGCGTGTTTTGGATTGGATTTCAAGATTTTTGACCATATTTGTCTTCCCTTTTTGTCCGGCCCATAACTCAGCCTAGAAAGGCCCTACATGCCCCAAACTTGGTCTGGTCTGCTCGTCAGAGTCCCCTCTACGGGCGTACTTTGGATTGGATTTCAAGATTTTTGACCATATTTGTCTTCCCTTTTTGTCCGGCCCATAACTCTGCCTAGAAAGCCCCTACATGCCCCAAACTTGGTCTGGTCTGCTCATCAGAGTCCCCTCTACGGGCGTGTTTTGGATTGGATTTCAAGATTTTTGACCATATTTGTCTTCCCTTTTTGTCAGGCCCATAACTCTGCCTAGAAAGGCCCTACATGCCCCAAAATTGGTCTGGTCTGCTCATCAGAGTCCCCTCTACGGGAGTGTTTTGGACAGGATTTTGATATTTTTTACCATATTTTTTAAATGCACCCCCTTTTATTGTCTGTTCTGTATATCCCAGCATCAAATGATTCTTACTGTACACTGAGGGCACTAGTATGAGTGACCACAGTAAGTTTCAGGTATGTGACACTTTCCTAGTCAGATTTAGCAGGGGGTGCATTTCATGGCAAGAAGGAATACAACAAGCCTGTCGTGAAATGCACCAAACTTGGTCTGGTCTGCTCATCAGAATCCCCTCTACAGGTGTGTTTTGGATTGGATTTCAAGATTTTTGACCATATTTGTCTTCCCTTTTTGTCCGGCCCATAACTCTGCCTAGAAAGGCCCTACATGCCCCAAACTTGGTCTGGTCTGCCCATCAGAGTCCCCTCTACGGGCGTGTTTTGGATTGGATTTTTAAAAAAAATGACCATATTTGTCTTCCCTTTTTGTCCGGCCCATAACTCTGCCTAGAAAGGCCCTACATGCCCCAAACTTGGTCTGGTCTGCTCATCAGAGTCCCCTGTACGGGAGTGTTTTGGATTGGATTTTAATATTTTTGACCATATTTGTCTTCCCTTTTTGTCCGGCCCATAACTCTGCCTAGAAAGCCCCTACATGCCCCAAAGTTGGTCTGGTCTGCTCATCAGAATCCCCTCTACGGGTGTGTTTTGGATTGGATTTCAAGATTTTTGACCATATTTGTCTTCCCTTTTTGTCCGGCCCATAACTCTGCCTAGAAAGGCCCTACATGCCCCAAAATTGGTCTGGTCTGCTCATCAGAGTCCCCTCTACGGGCGTACTTTGGATTGGATTTTAAGATTTTTGACCATATTTGACTTCCCTTTTTGTCCGGCCCATAACTCAGCCTAGAAAGGCCCTACATGCCCCAAACTTGGTCTGGTCTGCTCGTCAGAGTCCCCTCTACGGGCGTACTTTGGATTGGATTTCAAGATTTTTGACCATATTTGTCTTCCCTTTTTGTCCGGCCCATAACTCTGCCTAGAAAGCCCCTACATGCCCCAAACTTGGTCTGGTCTGCTCATCAGAGTCCCCTCTACGGGCGTGTTTTGGATTGGATTTCAAGATTTTTGACCATATTTGTCTTCCCTTTTTGTCAGGCCCATAACTCTGCCTAGAAAGGCCCTACATGCCCCAAAATTGGTCTGGTCTGCTCATCAGAGTCCCCTCTACGGGAGTGTTTTGGACAGGATTTTGATATTTTTTACCATATTTTTTAAATGCACCCCCTTTTATTGTCTGTTCTGTATATCCCAGCATCAAATGATTCTTACTGTACACTGAGGGCACTAGTATGAGTGACCACAGTAAGTTTCAGGTATGTGACACTTTCCTAGTCAGAGTTAGCAGGGGGTGCATTTCATGGCAAGAAGGAATACAACAAGCCTGTCGTGAAATGCACCAAACTTGGTCTGGTCTGCTCATCAGAGTCCCCTCTACCGGCGTGTTTCGGATTGGATTTTAATATTTTTGACCATATTTGACTTCCCTTTGTGTCCGGCCCATAACTCTGCCTAGAAAGCCCCTACATGCCCCAAAGTTGGTCTGGTCTGCTCATCAGAATCCCCTCTACGGGTGTGTTTTGGATTGGATTTCAAGATTTTTGACCATATTTGTCTTCCCTTTTTGTCCGGCCCATAACTCTGCCTAGAAAGGCCCTACATGCCCCAAAATTGGTCTGGTCTGCTCATCAGAGTCCCCTCTACGGGCGTACTTTGGATTGGATTTCAAGATTTTTGACCATATCTGTCTTCCCTTTTTGTCCGGCCCATAACTCTGCCTAGAAAGCCCCTACATGCCCCAAACTTGGTCTGGTCTGCTCATCAGAGTCCCCTCTACGGGAGTGTTTTGGATAGGATTTTGGTATTTTTTACCATATTTTTCTTCCCTTTTTTTCCGGCAACTCTGCCTAGAAACGCCCTACATGTCCCAAACTTAGTCTGGTCTACTCATCAGAGCCCCCTCTACGGGCGTGTTTTGGATTGGATTTTGATATTTTTTACCATATTTTTTAAATGCACCCCCCTTTATTGTCTGTTCTGTATATCCCAGCATCAAATGATTCTTACTGTACACTGAGGGCACTAGTATGAGTGACCACAGTAAGTTTCAGGCATGTGACACTTTACTAGTCAGAGTTAGCAGGGGGTGCATTTCATGGCAAGAAGGAATACAACAAGCCTGTCGTGAAATGCACCAAACTTGGTCTGGTCTGCTCATCAGAGTCCCCTCTACGGGCGTGTTTTGGATTGGATTTCAAGATTTTTTACCATATTTGTCTTCCCTTTTTGTCCGGCCCATAACTCTGCCTAGAAAGCCCCTACATGCCCCAAACTTGGTCTGGTCTGCTCATCAGAGTCCCCTCTACGGGTGTGTTTTGGATTGTATTTTTTTTTTTATTGACCATATTTGTCTTCCCTTTTTGTCTGGCCCATAACTCTGCCTAGAAAGGCCTTACATGCCCCAAACTTGGTCTGGTCTGCTCATCAGAGTCCCCTCTACGGGTGTGTTTTGGATTGTATTTTTTTTTTTATTGACCATATTTGTCTTCCCTTTTTGTCTGGCCCATAACTCTGCCTAGAAAGGCCTTACATGCCCCAAACTTGGTCTGGTCTGCTCATCAGAGTCCCCTTTACGGGCGTGTTTTGGATTGGATTTCAAGATTTTTGACCATATTTGTCTTCCCTTTTTGTCCGGCCCATAACTCTGCCTAGAAAGCCCCTACATGCCCCAAACTTGGTCTGGTCTGCTCATCAGAGTCCCCTCTACAGGCGTGTTTCGGATTGTATTTTTTTTTTAATTGACCATATTTGTCTTCCCTTTTTGTCTGGCCCATAACTCTGCCTAGAAAGGCCTTACATGCCCCAAACTTGGTCTGGTCTGCTCATCAGAGTCCCCTCTACGGGTGTGTTTTGGATTGTATTTTTTTTTTTATTGACCATATTTGTCTTCTCTTTTTGTCTGGCCCATAACTCTGCCTAGAAAGGCCTTACATGCCCCAAACTTGGTCTGGTCTGCTCATCAGAGTCCCCTCTACGGGCATGTTTTGGATTGTATTTTATTTATTTTTTACCATATTTGACTTCCCTTTTTGGCCGGCCCATAACTCTGCCTAGAAAGGCCCTACATGCCCCAAACTTGGTCTGGTCTGCTCATCAGAGTCCCCTCTACGGGCGTGTTTTGGATTGGATTTCAAGATTTTTGACCATATTTGTCTTCCCTTTTTGTCCGGCCCATAACTCTGCCTAGAAAGCCCCTACATGCCCCAAACTTGGTCTGGTCTGCTCATCAGAGTCCCCTCTACGGGCGTGTTTCGGATTGTATTTTTTTTTTTTATGACCATATTTGTCTTCCCTTTTTGTCTGGCCCATAACTCTGCCTAGAAAGGCCTTACATGCCCCAAACTTGGTCTGGTCTGCTCATCAGAGTCCCCTCTACGGGTGTGTTTCGGATTGTATTTTTTTTTTTATTGACCATATTTGTCTTCCCTTTTTGTCTGGCCCATAACTCTGCCTAGAAAGGCCTTACATGCCCCAGACTTGGTCTGGTCTGTTCATCAGAGTCCCCTCTACGGGTGTGTTTTGGATTGTATTTTTTTTTTAATTTACCATATTTGACTTCCCTTTTTGTCTGGCCCATAACTCTGCCTAGAAAGGCCTTACATGCCCCAAACTTGGTCTGGTCTGCTCATCAGAGTCCCCTTTACGGGCGTGTTTTGGATTGGATTTCAAGATTTTTGACCATATTTGTCTTCCCTTTTTGTCCGGCCCATAACTCTGCCTAGAAAGCCCCTACATGCCCCAAACTTGGTCTGGTCTGCTCATCAGAGTCCCCTCTACAGGCGTGTTTCGGATTGTATTTTTTTTTTAATTGACCATATTTGTCTTCCCTTTTTGTCTGGCCCATAATTCTGCCTAGAAAGGCCTTACATGCCCCAAACTTGGTCTGGTCTGCTCATCAGAGTCCCCTCTACGGGTGTGTTTTGGATTGTATTTTTTTTTTTATTGACAATATTTGTCTTCTCTTTTTGTCTGGCCCATAACTCTGCCTAGAAAGGCCTTACATGCCCCAAACTTGGTCTGGTCTGCTCATCAGAGTCCCCTCTACGGGCATGTTTTGGATTGTATTTTATTTATTTTTTACCATATTTGACTTCCCTTTTTGGCCGGCCCATAACTCTGCCTAGAAAGGCCCTACATGCCCCAAACTTGGTCTGGTCTGCTCATCAGAGTCCCCTCTACGGGCGTGTTTTGGATTGGATTTCAAGATTTTTGACCATATTCGTCTTCCCTTTTTGTCCGGCCCATAACTCTGCCTAGAAAGCCCCTACATGCCCCAAACTTGGTCTGGTCTGCTCATCAGAGTCCCCTCTACGGGCGTGTTTCGGATTGTATTTTTTTTTTTATTGACCATATTTGTCTTCCCTTTTTGTCTGGCCCATAACTCTGCCTAGAAAGGCCTTACATGCCCCAAACTTGGTCTGGTCTGCTCATCAGAGTCCCCTCTACGGGTGTGTTTCGGATTGTATTTTTTTTTTTATTGACCATATTTGTCTTCCCTTTTTGTCTGGCCCATAACTCTGCCTAGAAAGGCCTTACATGCCCCAAACTTGGTCTGGTCTGTTCATCAGAGTCCCCTCTACGGGTGTGTTTTGGATTGTATTTTTTTTTTAATTTACCATATTTGACTTCCCTTTTTGTCCGGCCCATAACTCTGCCTAGAAAGCCCCTACATGCCCCAAACTTGGTCTGGTCTGCTCATCAGAGTCCCCTCTACGGGCATGTTTTGGATTGTATTTTTTTTTAAATTGACCATATTTGACTTCCCTTTTTGTCCGGCCCATAACTCTGCCTAGAAAGGCCCTACATGTCCCAAACTTAGTCTGGTCTACTCATCAGAGCCCCCTCTACGGGCGTGTTTTGGATTGGATTTTGATATTTTTTACCATATTTTTTAAATGCACCCCCCTTTATTGTCTGTTCTGTATATCCCAGCATCAAATGATTCTTACTGTACACTGAGGGCACTAGTATGAGTGACCACAGTAAGTTTCAGGCATGTGACACTTTAGTAGTCAGAGTTAGCAGGGGGTGCATTTCATGGCAAGAAGGAATACAACAAATCTGTCGTGAAATATACCCCCCTCTATTGTCTGTTCTGTATATCCCAGCATCAAATGATTCTGACTGTACACTGAGGGCACTAGTATGAGTAACCACAGTAAGTTTCAGGCATGTGACACTTTCCTAGTCAGAGTTAGCAGGGGGTGCATTTCATGGCAAGAAGGAATACAACAAGCCTGTTGTGAAATGCACCCCCCTCTATTGTCTGTTCTGTATATCCCAGCATCAAATGATTCTGACTGTACACTGAGGGCACTAGTATGAGTAACCACAGTAAGTTTCAGGCATGTGACACTTTCCTAGTCAGAGTTAGCAGGGGGTGCATTTCATGGCAAGAAGGAATACAACAAGCCTGTCGTGAAATTCACCCCCCTCTATTGTCTGTTCTGTATATCCCAGCATCAAATGATTCTTACCGTACACTGAGGGCACAAGTATGAGTAAGCACAGTAAGTTTCAGGCATGTGGCACTTTCCTAGTCAGGGTTAGCAGGGGGTGCATTTCATGGCAAGAAGGAATACAACAAGCCTGTCGTGAAATGCACCAAACTTGGTCTGGTCTGCTCATCAGAGTCCCCTCTACGGGCGTGTTTTGGATTGTATTTTTTTTAAAATTGACCATATTTGACTTCCTATTTTGTCCGGCCCATAACTCTGCCTAGAAAGGCCCTACATGCCCCAAACTTGGTCTGGTCTGCTCATCAGAGTCCCCTCTACGGGAGTGTTTTGGATTGGATTTTAAGATTTTTGACCATATTTGTCTTCCCTTTTTGTCCGGCCCATAACTCTGCCTAGAAAGCCCCTACATGCCCCAAACTTGGTCTGGTCTGCTCATCAGAGTCCCCTCTACGGGCGTGTTTTGGATTGGATTTCAAGATTTTTGACCATATTTGTCTTCCCTTTTTGTCAGGCCCATAACTCTGCCTAGAAAGGCCCTACATGCCCCAAAATTGGTCTGGTCTGCTCATCAGAGTCCCCTCTACGGGAGTGTTTTGGACAGGATTTTGATATTTTTTACCATATTTTTTAAATGCACCCCCTTTTATTGTCTGTTCTGTATATCCCAGCATCAAATGATTCTTACTGTACACTGAGGGCACTAGTATGAGTGACCACAGTAAGTTTCAGGTATGTGACACTTTCCTAGTCAGATTTAGCAGGGGGTGCATTTCATGGCAAGAAGGAATACAACAAGCCTGTCGTGAAATGCACCAAACTTGGTCTGGTCTGCTCATCAGAATCCCCTCTACAGGTGTGTTTTGGATTGGATTTCAAGATTTTTGACCATATTTGTCTTCCCTTTTTGTCCGGCCCATAACTCTGCCTAGAAAGGCCCTACATGCCCCAAAATTGGTCTGGTCTGCTCATCAGAGTCCCCTCTACGGGCGTACTTTGGATTGGATTTCAAAATTTTTGACCATATCTGTCTTCCCTTTTTGTCCGGCCCATAACTCTACCTAGAAAGCCCCTACATGCCCCAAACTTGGTCTGGTCTGCTCATCAGAGTCCCCTCTACGGGCGTGTTTTGGATTGGATTTCAAGATTTTTGACCATATTTGTCTTCCCTTTTTGTCCGGCCCATAACTCTGCCTAGAAAGGCCCTACATGCCCCAAAATTGGTCTGGTCTGCTCATCAGAGTCCCCTCTACGGGCGTACTTTGGATTGGATTTTAAGACTTTTGACCATATTTGACTTCCCTTTTTGTCCGGCCCATAACTCAGCCTAGAAAGGCCCTACATGCCCCAAACTTGGTCTGGTCTGCTCGTCAGAGTCCCCTCTACGGGCGTACTTTGGATTGGATTTCAAGATTTTTGACCATATTTGTCTTCCCTTTTTGTCCGGCCCATAACTCTGCCTAGAAAGCCCCTACATGCCCCAAACTTGGTCTGGTCTGCTCATCAGAGTCCCCTCTACGGGCGTGTTTTGGATTGGATTTCAAGATTTTTGACCATATTTGTCTTCCCTTTTTGTCAGGCCCATAACTCTGCCTAGAAAGGCCCTACATGCCCCAAAATTGGTCTGGTCTGCTCATCAGAGTCCCCTCTACGGGCGTACTTTGGATTGGATTTTAAGATTTTTGACCATATTTGACTTCCCTTTTTGTCCGGCCCATAACTCAGCCTAGAAAGGCCCTACATGCCCCAAACTTGGTCTGGTCTGCTCGTCAGAGTCCCCTCTACGGGCGTACTTTGGATTGGATTTCAAGATTTTTGACCATATTTGTCTTCCCTTTTTGTCCGGCCCATAACTCTGCCTAGAAAGCCCCTACATGCCCCAAACTTGGTCTGGTCTGCTCATCAGAGTCCCCTCTACGGGCGTGTTTTGGATTGGATTTCAAGATTTTTGACCATATTTGTCTTCCCTTTTTGTCAGGCCCATAACTCTGCCTAGAAAGGCCCTACATGCCCCAAAATTGGTCTGGTCTGCTCATCAGAGTCCCCTCTACGGGAGTGTTTTGGACAGGATTTTGATATTTTTTACCATATTTTTTAAATGCACCCCCTTTTATTGTCTGTTCTGTATATCCCAGCATCAAATGATTCTTACTGTACACTGAGGGCACTAGTATGAGTGACCACAGTAAGTTTCAGGTATGTGACACTTTCCTAGTCAGATTTAGCAGGGGGTGCATTTCATGGCAAGAAGGAATACAACAAGCCTGTCGTGAAATGCACCAAACTTGGTCTGGTCTGCTCATCAGAATCCCCTCTACAGGTGTGTTTTGGATTGGATTTCAAGATTTTTGACCATATTTGTCTTCCCTTTTTGTCCGGCCCATAACTCTGCCTAGAAAGGCCCTACATGCCCCAAAATTGGTCTGGTCTGCTCATCAGAGTCCCCTCTACGGGCGTGTTTTGGATTGGATTTCAAGATTTTTGACCATATTTGTCTTCCCTTTTTGTCAGGCCCATAACTCTGCCTAGAAAGGCCCTACATGCCCCAAAATTGGTCTGGTCTGCTCATCAGAGTCCCCTCTACGGGCGTACTTTGGATTGGATTTTAAGATTTTTGACCATATTTGACTTCCCTTTTTGTCCGGCCCATAACTCAGCCTAGAAAGGCCCTACATGCCCCAAACTTGGTCTGGTCTGCTCGTCAGAGTCCCCTCTACGGGCGTACTTTGGATTGGATTTCAAGATTTTTGACCATATTTGTCTTCCCTTTTTGTCCGGCCCATAACTCTGCCTAGAAAGCCCCTACATGCCCCAAACTTGGTCTGGTCTGCTCATCAGAGTCCCCTCTACGGGCGTGTTTTGGATTGGATTTCAAGATTTTTGACCATATTTGTCTTCCCTTTTTGTCAGGCCCATAACTCTGCCTAGAAAGGCCCTACATGCCCCAAAATTGGTCTGGTCTGCTCATCAGAGTCCCCTCTACGGGAGTGTTTTGGACAGGATTTTGATATTTTTTACCATATTTTTTAAATGCACCCCCTTTTATTGTCTGTTCTGTATATCCCAGCATCAAATGATTCTTACTGTACACTGAGGGCACTAGTATGAGTGACCACAGTAAGTTTCAGGTATGTGACACTTTCCTAGTCAGATTTAGCAGGGGGTGCATTTCATGGCAAGAAGGAATACAACAAGCCTGTCGTGAAATGCACCAAACTTGGTCTGGTCTGCTCATCAGAATCCCCTCTACAGGTGTGTTTTGGATTGGATTTCAAGATTTTTGACCATATTTGTCTTCCCTTTTTGTCCGGCCCATAACTCTGCCTAGAAAGGCCCTACATGCCCCAAAATTGGTCTGGTCTGCTCATCAGAGTCCCCTCTACGGGCGTACTTTGGATTGGATTTTAAGATTTTTGACCATATTTGACTTCCCTTTTTGTCCGGCCCATAACTCTGCCTAGAAAGGCCCTACATGCCCCAAACTTGGTCTGGTCTGCTCATCAGAGTCCCCTCTACGGGCGTACTTTGGATTGGATTTCAAGATTTTTGACCATATCTGTCTTCCCTTTTTGTCCGGCCCATAACTCTACCTAGAAAGCCCCTACATGCCCCAAACTTGGTCTGGTCTGCTCATCAGAGTCCCCTCTACGGGCGTGTTTTGGATTGGATTTCAAGATTTTTGACCATATTTGTCTTCCCTTTTTGTCAGGCCCATAACTCTGCCTAGAAAGGCCCTACATGCCCCAAAATTGGTCTGGTCTGCTCATCAGAGTCCCCTCTACGGGAGTGTTTTGGACAGGATTTTGATATTTTTTACCATATTTTTTAAATGCACCCCCCTTTATTGTCTGTTCTGTATGTCCCAGCATCAAATGATTCTTACTGTACACTGAGGGCACTAGTATGAGTGACCACAGTAAGTTTCAGGTATGTGACACTTTCCTAGTCAGAGTTAGCAGGGGGTGCATTTCATGGCAAGAAGGAATACAACAAGCCTGTTGTGAAATGCCCCAAACTTGGTCTGGTCTGCCCATCAGAGTCCCCTCTACGGGCGTGTTTTGGATTGGATTTTTAAAAAAAATGACCATATTTGTCTTCCCTTTTTGTCCGGCCCATAACTCTGCCTAGAAAGGCCCTACATGCCCCAAACTTGGTCTGGTCTGCTCATCAGAGTCCCCTGTACGGGAGTGTTTTGGATTGGATTTTAATATTTTTGACCATATTTGTCTTCCCTTTTTGTCAGGCCCATAACTCTGCCTAGAAAGGCCCTACATGCCCCAAAATTGGTCTGGTCTGCTCATCAGAGTCCCCTCTACGGGAGTGTTTTGGACAGGATTTTGATATTTTTTACCATATTTTTTAAATGCACCCCCTTTTATTGTCTGTTCTGTATATCCCAGCATCAAATGATTCTTACTGTACACTGAGGGCACTAGTATGAGTGACCACAGTAAGTTTCAGGTATGTGACACTTTCCTAGTCAGATTTAGCAGGGGGTGCATTTCATGGCAAGAAGGAATACAACAAGCCTGTCGTGAAATGCACCAAACTTGGTCTGGTCTGCTCATCAGAATCCCCTCTACAGGTGTGTTTTGGATTGGATTTCAAGATTTTTGACCATATTTGTCTTCCCTTTTTGTCCGGCCCATAACTCTGCCTAGAAAGGCCCTACATGCCCCAAAATTGGTCTGGTCTGCTCATCAGAGTCCCCTCTACGGGCGTACTTTGGATTGGATTTTAAGATTTTTGACCATATTTGACTTCCCTTTTTGTCCGGCCCATAACTCTGCCTAGAAAGGCCCTACATGCCCCAAACTTGGTCTGGTCTGCTCATCAGAGTCCCCTCTACGGGCGTACTTTGGATTGGATTTCAAGATTTTTGACCATATCTGTCTTCCCTTTTTGTCCGGCCCATAACTCTACCTAGAAAGCCCCTACATGCCCCAAACTTGGTCTGGTCTGCTCATCAGAGTCCCCTCTACGGGCGTGTTTTGGATTGGATTTCAAGATTTTTGACCATATTTGTCTTCCCTTTTTGTCAGGCCCATAACTCTGCCTAGAAAGGCCCTACATGCCCCAAAATTGGTCTGGTCTGCTCATCAGAGTCCCCTCTACGGGAGTGTTTTGGACAGGATTTTGATATTTTTTACCATATTTTTTAAATGCACCCCCCTTTATTGTCTGTTCTGTATGTCCCAGCATCAAATGATTCTTACTGTACACTGAGGGCACTAGTATGAGTGACCACAGTAAGTTTCAGGTATGTGACACTTTCCTAGTCAGAGTTAGCAGGGGGTGCATTTCATGGCAAGAAGGAATACAACAAGCCTGTCGTGAAATGCCCCAAACTTGGTCTGGTCTGCCCATCAGAGTCCCCTCTACGGGCGTGTTTTGGATTGGATTTTTAAAAAAAATGACCATATTTGTCTTCCCTTTTTGTCCGGCCCATAACTCTGCCTAGAAAGGCCCTACATGCCCCAAACTTGGTCTGGTCTGCTCATCAGAGTCCCCTGTACGGGAGTGTTTTGGATTGGATTTTAATATTTTTGACCATATTTGTCTTCCCTTTTTGTCCGGCCCATAACTCTGCCTAGAAAGCCCCTACATGCCCCAAAGTTGGTCTGGTCTGCTCATCAGAATCCCCTCTACGGGTGTGTTTTGGATTGGATTTCAAGATTTTTGACCATATTTGTCTTCCCTTTTTGTCCGGCCCATAACTCTGCCTAGAAAGGCCCTACATGCCCCAAAATTGGTCTGGTCTGCTCATCAGAGTCCCCTCTACGGGCGTACTTTGGATTGGATTTTAAGATTTTTGACCATATTTGACTTCCCTTTTTGTCCGGCCCATAACTCTGCCTAGAAAGGCCCTACATGCCCCAAACTTGGTCTGGTCTGCTCGTCAGAGTCCCCTCTACGGGCGTACTTTGGATTGGATTTCAAGATTTTTGACCATATTTGTCTTCCCTTTTTGTCCGGCCCATAACTCTGCCTAGAAAGCCCCTACATGCCCCAAACTTGGTCTGGTCTGCTCATCAGAGTCCCCTCTACGGGCGTGTTTTGGATTGGATTTCAAGATTTTTGACCATATTTGTCTTCCCTTTTTGTCAGGCCCATAACTCTGCCTAGAAAGGCCCTACATGCCCCAAAATTGGTCTGGTCTGCTCATCAGAGTCCCCTCTACGGGAGTGTTTTGGACAGGATTTTGATATTTTTTACCATATTTTTTAAATGCACCCCCTTTTATTGTCTGTTCTGTATATCCCAGCATCAAATGATTCTTACTGTACACTGAGGGCACTAGTATGAGTGACCACAGTAAGTTTCAGGTATGTGACACTTTCCTAGTCAGAGTTAGCAGGGGGTGCATTTCATGGCAAGAAGGAATACAACAAGCCTGTCGTGAAATGCACCAAACTTGGTCTGGTCTGCTCATCAGAGTCCCCTCTACCGGCGTGTTTCGGATTGGATTTTAATATTTTTGACCATATTTGACTTCCCTTTGTGTCCGGCCCATAACTCTGCCTAGAAAGCCCCTACATGCCCCAAAGTTGGTCTGGTCTGCTCATCAGAATCCCCTCTACGGGTGTGTTTTGGATTGGATTTCAAGATTTTTGACCATATTTGTCTTCCCTTTTTGTCCGGCCCATAACTCTGCCTAGAAAGGCCCTACATGCCCCAAAATTGGTCTGGTCTGCTCATCAGAGTCCCCTCTACGGGCGTACTTTGGATTGGATTTCAAGATTTTTGACCATATCTGTCTTCCCTTTTTGTCCGGCCCATAACTCTGCCTAGAAAGCCCCTACATGCCCCAAACTTGGTCTGGTCTGCTCATCAGAGTCCCCTCTACGGGAGTGTTTTGGATAGGATTTTGGTATTTTTTACCATATTTTTCTTCCCTTTTTTTCCGGCAACTCTGCCTAGAAACGCCCTACATGTCCCAAACTTAGTCTGGTCTACTCATCAGAGCCCCCTCTACGGGCGTGTTTTGGATTGGATTTTGATATTTTTTACCATATTTTTTAAATGCACCCCCCTTTATTGTCTGTTCTGTATATCCCAGCATCAAATGATTCTTACTGTACACTGAGGGCACTAGTATGAGTGACCACAGTAAGTTTCAGGCATGTGACACTTTACTAGTCAGAGTTAGCAGGGGGTGCATTTCATGGCAAGAAGGAATACAACAAGCCTGTCGTGAAATGCACCAAACTTGGTCTGGTCTGCTCATCAGAGTCCCCTCTACGGGCGTGTTTTGGATTGGATTTCAAGATTTTTTACCATATTTGTCTTCCCTTTTTGTCCGGCCCATAACTCTGCCTAGAAAGCCCCTACATGCCCCAAACTTGGTCTGGTCTGCTCATCAGAGTCCCCTCTACGGGTGTGTTTTGGATTGTATTTTTTTTTTTATTGACCATATTTGTCTTCCCTTTTTGTCTGGCCCATAACTCTGCCTAGAAAGGCCTTACATGCCCCAAACTTGGTCTGGTCTGCTCATCAGAGTCCCCTCTACGGGTGTGTTTTGGATTGTATTTTTTTTTTTATTGACCATATTTGTCTTCCCTTTTTGTCTGGCCCATAACTCTGCCTAGAAAGGCCTTACATGCCCCAAACTTGGTCTGGTCTGCTCATCAGAGTCCCCTTTACGGGCGTGTTTTGGATTGGATTTCAAGATTTTTGACCATATTTGTCTTCCCTTTTTGTCCGGCCCATAACTCTGCCTAGAAAGCCCCTACATGCCCCAAACTTGGTCTGGTCTGCTCATCAGAGTCCCCTCTACAGGCGTGTTTCGGATTGTATTTTTTTTTTAATTGACCATATTTGTCTTCCCTTTTTGTCTGGCCCATAACTCTGCCTAGAAAGGCCTTACATGCCCCAAACTTGGTCTGGTCTGCTCATCAGAGTCCCCTCTACGGGTGTGTTTTGGATTGTATTTTTTTTTTTATTGACCATATTTGTCTTCTCTTTTTGTCTGGCCCATAACTCTGCCTAGAAAGGCCTTACATGCCCCAAACTTGGTCTGGTCTGCTCATCAGAGTCCCCTCTACGGGCATGTTTTGGATTGTATTGTATTTATTTTTTACCATATTTGACTTCCCTTTTTGGCCGGCCCATAACTCTGCCTAGAAAGGCCCTACATGCCCCAAACTTGGTCTGGTCTGCTCATCAGAGTCCCCTCTACGGGCGTGTTTTGGATTGGATTTCAAGATTTTTGACCATATTTGTCTTCCCTTTTTGTCCGGCCCATAACTCTGCCTAGAAAGCCCCTACATGCCCCAAACTTGGTCTGGTCTGCTCATCAGAGTCCCCTCTACGGGCGTGTTTCGGATTGTATTTTTTTTTTTTATGACCATATTTGTCTTCCCTTTTTGTCTGGCCCATAACTCTGCCTAGAAAGGCCTTACATGCCCCAAACTTGGTCTGGTCTGCTCATCAGAGTCCCCTCTACGGGTGTGTTTCGGATTGTATTTTTTTTTTTATTGACCATATTTGTCTTCCCTTTTTGTCTGGCCCATAACTCTGCCTAGAAAGGCCTTACATGCCCCAGACTTGGTCTGGTCTGTTCATCAGAGTCCCCTCTACGGGTGTGTTTTGGATTGTATTTTTTTTTTAATTTACCATATTTGACTTCCCTTTTTGTCTGGCCCATAACTCTGCCTAGAAAGGCCTTACATGCCCCAAACTTGGTCTGGTCTGCTCATCAGAGTCCCCTTTACGGGCGTGTTTTGGATTGGATTTCAAGATTTTTGACCATATTTGTCTTCCCTTTTTGTCCGGCCCATAACTCTGCCTAGAAAGCCCCTACATGCCCCAAACTTGGTCTGGTCTGCTCATCAGAGTCCCCTCTACAGGCGTGTTTCGGATTGTATTTTTTTTTTAATTGACCATATTTGTCTTCCCTTTTTGTCTGGCCCATAACTCTGCCTAGAAAGGCCTTACATGCCCCAAACTTGGTCTGGTCTGCTCATCAGAGTCCCCTCTACGGGTGTGTTTTGGATTGTATTTTTTTTTTTATTGACCATATTTGTCTTCTCTTTTTGTCTGGCCCATAACTCTGCCTAGAAAGGCCTTACATGCCCCAAACTTGGTCTGGTCTGCTCATCAGAGTCCCCTCTACGGGCATGTTTTGGATTGTATTTTATTTATTTTTTACCATATTTGACTTCCCTTTTTGGCCGGCCCATAACTCTGCCTAGAAAGGCCCTACATGCCCCAAACTTGGTCTGGTCTGCTCATCAGAGTCCCCTCTACGGGCGTGTTTTGGATTGGATTTCAAGATTTTTGACCATATTCGTCTTCCCTTTTTGTCCGGCCCATAACTCTGCCTAGAAAGCCCCTACATGCCCCAAACTTGGTCTGGTCTGCTCATCAGAGTCCCCTCTACGGGCGTGTTTCGGATTGTATTTTTTTTTTTATTGACCATATTTGTCTTCCCTTTTTGTCTGGCCCATAACTCTGCCTAGAAAGGCCTTACATGCCCCAAACTTGGTCTGGTCTGCTCATCAGAGTCCCCTCTACGGGTGTGTTTCGGATTGTATTTTTTTTTTTATTGACCATATTTGTCTTCCCTTTTTGTCTGGCCCATAACTCTGCCTAGAAAGGCCTTACATGCCCCAAACTTGGTCTGGTCTGTTCATCAGAGTCCCCTCTACGGGTGTGTTTTGGATTGTATTTTTTTTTAAATTTACCATATTTGACTTCCCTTTTTGTCCGGCCCATAACTCTGCCTAGAAAGCCCCTACATGCCCCAAACTTGGTCTGGTCTGCTCATCAGAGTCCCCTCTACGGGCATGTTTTGGATTGTATTTTTTTTTAAATTGACCATATTTGACTTCCCTTTTTGTCCGGCCCATAACTCTGCCTAGAAAGGCCCTACATGTCCCAAACTTAGTCTGGTCTACTCATCAGAGCCCCCTCTACGGGCGTGTTTTGGATTGGATTTTGATATTTTTTACCATATTTTTTAAATGCACCCCCCTTTATTGTCTGTTCTGTATATCCCAGCATCAAATGATTCTTACTGTACACTGAGGGCACTAGTATGAGTGACCACAGTAAGTTTCAGGCATGTGACACTTTAGTAGTCAGAGTTAGCAGGGGGTGCATTTCATGGCAAGAAGGAATACAACAAATCTGTCGTGAAATATACCCCCCTCTATTGTCTGTTCTGTATATCCCAGCATCAAATGATTCTGACTGTACACTGAGGGCACTAGTATGAGTAACCACAGTAAGTTTCAGGCATGTGACACTTTCCTAGTCAGAGTTAGCAGGGGGTGCATTTCATGGCAAGAAGGAATACAACAAGCCTGTTGTGAAATGCACCCCCCTCTATTGTCTGTTCTGTATATCCCAGCATCAAATGATTCTGACTGTACACTGAGGGCACTAGTATGAGTAACCACAGTAAGTTTCAGGCATGTGACACTTTCCTAGTCAGAGTTAGCAGGGGGTGCATTTCATGGCAAGAAGGAATACAACAAGCCTGTCGTGAAATTCACCCCCCTCTATTGTCTGTTCTGTATATCCCAGCATCAAATGATTCTTACCGTACACTGAGGGCACAAGTATGAGTAAGCACAGTAAGTTTCAGGCATGTGGCACTTTCCTAGTCAGGGTTAGCAGGGGGTGCATTTCATGGCAAGAAGGAATACAACAAGCCTGTCGTGAAATGCACCAAACTTGGTCTGGTCTGCTCATCAGAGTCCCCTCTACGGGCGTGTTTTGGATTGTATTTTTTTTAAAATTGACCATATTTGACTTCCTATTTTGTCCGGCCCATAACTCTGCCTAGAAAGGCCCTACATGCCCCAAACTTGGTCTGGTCTGCTCATCAGAGTCCCCTCTACGGGAGTGTTTTGGATTGGATTTTAAGATTTTTGACCATATTTGTCTTCCCTTTTTGTCCGGCCCATAACTCTGCCTAGAAAGGTCCTACATGCCCCAAACTTGGTCTGGTCTGCTCATCAGAGTCCCTTCTACGGGCGTGTTTTGGATTGGATTTTAAGATTTTTGACCATATTTGTCTTCCCTTTTTGTCCGGCCCATAACACTGCCTAGAAAGGCCCTACATGCCCCAAACTTGGTGTGGTTACTCATACCAGTCCCATAAACATGCAGTAAGAATCATTTGATGAAGGAATCATTTCTTTCTTTTTTTTTGTCCCAGAACACAATTACCAAACAAATGTTACTTTAAAGGCAGTCCTGGTCCCAAGTTAAAAGCATTACCGTACGAGCTAAAAAAAAAAAAACGTCCTCTCGATCAAAACAAGAGCGTGATTAAAACACTCCTGTCAACTCCGTACTGAAACGAATACAACTGGCGAGTCATTTGTTGAACCAATATGGCTTTAGAGGAAAAAGTAGCGAGCTAAAGAGATTGACAGCAAGAGATTTTAAAACTGAAGACATAGTGGTTTCCAGCACGAGCACCGCCCATAATTTGTTCTTAAGGTTAACGTGACTGTATCAACCACTGAGAGTATACGTAAAATATCTTATCCAGACTCTTACTGTCAATACTTCTGCATGTATTAGTGTTAGCAGGGTTAGATCTCTTCTGATCCTGGTACTGCTGTACTTCATCTTTTTGGACGTTGCATTGGATAAAAGCAAATTGAAAAAAATCTAAATTCTAATGAAAGTTAATATACTATAACTGTGTACTACTTACAATAACTCTGAATATACACAGTATTGATCAATTACAGCAGTCATACATGTATTGTAAAACATACTACATTGTTATTTTAATTTTAAGATATTATGTTACGTTTAATATAAATGTCAGATCATTTCAGTGTTTCACAGCTGCCCTGTAACCGCAACATGTCACTTCCTGGTCTCTGTCGCCCTCTGCTGACAGTCTTCCCTTCAGGGAAGTCTTGGTCTAGTTGCAGATATCTACCAATGGTCAAGGGTCAACTGCAAAAGCAAAATCTGTGTTGAACCTGTTGACTTGATGCAGTCTTTGATTGGAGGAGAGAGGGAAGGACAGGGCTGTCTGGACGAGGAGAGGGGTGTTTGGGTCAGAACAGGGGTATATGGGTCAGGACAGGGCTGTCTGGGGCATTGTGCTTCTGGATTTCTTCTTGCTCAGCTCAACCTGGATCTGTGGAGGCAACTGGCTCTGGTTCTGAGTCACACAGGGCAGACAGAACCTCCTGGTGTAGAACAGGCTGCAGTCCTGCACAGAAACAGCAGGTTAGTGTCCCTGGAGAGGGAGAGGGGAGAAGGAGAGGGGGAAGAATAGGGAGAGAGGGGGGAAATAGGGGGGAGAAGAGGGAGAGAGGGGGGAGAAGAGGGAGGAAAGGAAGATAGGACAGGGAGGGAGAAAGAGGGGGAGAAATGCATCATGTGGTGTAGTTGGCCTTACAGTTCCAACACAGACAGGAGAGTTGCAGCTGCTGCAGTGAGACCCCAACACCAGGAACCTCTCCCTGTCTGGGCTGAACGGGTCTTTAGTCACATAGCACTCTTCCAGCAATCTGCAATGCATTTTAAACAAAAGCAAAAGTACAATTCAGATGACGTTAGCAATAAACATTTCACCTAGGAGAGTAATTTGACAGTGTTTTTTACACCGTGCCTGGTACAGTAGCCGAGATGTGGTTACTTAGCACTCTGCCGGGCAAATACAGACCGTCCACCAATAAAGTCTGCTTTGGAACTACGCACCTCTGGTCCTTAGTTTTCTCCTGTACTGCACTGTTTGTATGTCGCTTTGGACGAAAGCGTCTGCTAAAAGACTAACATGTTACAGCTGGTGTAGGCAAGTTTTGCGAAGCTAGTTATTTTAGCTTCATTCCCAAACTAGGGGTGGGCGGATCAATCTAAAATATCGATAGTATCAATACCAATGTTGGTATCAGTATTGATCGATACTCGCGTGATGAAATCGATACTTCAGTTTAAATTTCTCAGACACATTCAGTACACAACTCCCTTTACAACATAGTGGTTGTGCAAACACCGCTCCTCTCACTTCGCTCAAGCTCACCTGTCCCTCCCTCACCTCCTCCGCTATGCTGGGAGTTGTTACCCGGCGTGCACGTGCAGTAACGCCTCAGCAGCACACCATACTAACCGTATTTTATTTTTTATTATGATCATAATCACGATCAACTTATTAAAGGAAAAATCACAAAATCATTCAATGATCGATGAATCTGTTGCTTTTGTGTTGCCAAAATGCCGGATAGTTGTTGTGCTATCGGATGCACTAATCGAAGACGAGACAAGCCTGGGCTGTGTTTCTATAGAAGTCCGCCCGATAAAGAAAACCCAGAGGAGATGATTGTGGATTTGTGCCATTAAACGTAACCCCCAGCCGTCCAATTATACACGTATTTGCAGCAAACACTTCATCAAAGCTAAGCACAAGTATATACAGGTATATTAATCATCGTATTTTTAGCCATAAAACACATCTTTATGTAATCGGTTTTACATTGTTTGTTGTGTATCGAGGCGAACAACTGCAGTGGTCGTAGTGAGTTAAAGTTAGCTAGTTAGCTAAATAGTTGGGTTGTCGTTAGACGCCAACACTTGCAGTTTGTGTCCATATCTTTTCTTTAGCTGAGAGGTGATCCAAAGAAACGTGGGAATCTAAATTTGCCGGCTGTTGCTGCTTCTCAACTGTGTGAGCCGCTATCGCCAGCAGCTTTCTGACCTCCGGGTCACCGAGCATGTCACGTGAAAACTATGAATTGATTCTTATCATGAAATCAGACAGCAATTCGGAGCTATATCCGCTCCCACGTGAAGCTCCACAGCTAACCCTTTCAGAATGAATGTTTACCTACATTATAGATCTGGTGTTCGGTGGTTTCTGTCCGTAGTACGTGAAGGGGGTAGACAGACCACACAGGCGACATGTAAACTGTTTCTGCGGGACATCCGTGTTAGATTCCATCTCCGAACTGTCCGACAAGTTTGATATAGTTCTTCTTCTTTCCACTATACATTCACAGATTGCTAGCATAGTAGCATTGAGAGGCGCATTAACGCCTCCTACTGGTTGGGAGTGTGATGGCCGGTGGCATACACTAATTTGACACTTTCCATCCAGGATGGGCATTTTTCTTTGGCATCAAATTTCATTACAATATCACATACAAAATCGATCAGTCTTAACCCTTGTGCTGCCTTCGGGTCACATGACCCAAAGGTTCATAACGAACCATCGTTGTGTTTACCCAATTTTACCCAATACAAAAAAAAATACAAATAATTTTCTTTTAACCTTCGCAATGTGGGGGGTCTGAGACAGCCCAACGGTTAAAAGAAAATGATTCACTTTGTTTTTGTATGCGGTAAAGTTGTCGCAATACGACGGTGGGTCACAATGACTGATGGGTCAGAATGACCCGAGGATAACACAAGGGTTAAAACAAACACCTGTATCCCTTCTGCAGCCTGATGGCTCTTAGAAAAACTTGGGAGCACATTGGGAGGAGAGAGAGGGAGGAAACTGGGAGGAGAGAGAGGGAGGAGAGAGAGGGAGAACACTGGGAGGAGAGGGAGGACATTGGGAGGAGAGAGGGAGGACACTGGGAGGAGAGAGGGAGGACACTGGGAGGAGAGAGGGAGGACACTGGGAGGAGAGAGAGGGAGGAAACTGGGAGGAGAGGGAGGACATTGGGAGGAGTGAGGGAGGACACTGGGAGGAGAGAGAGGGAGGAGAGAGAGGGAGGACACTGGGAGGAGAGAGGGAGGAAACTGGGAGGAGAGGGAGGACACTGGGAGGAGAGAGAGGGAGGAGAGAGAGGGAGGACACTGGGAGGAGAGAGAGGGAGGAGAGAGAGGGAGGAAACTGGGAGGAGAGGGAGGACATTGGGAGGAGAGAGGGAGGACACTGGGAGGAGAGGGAGGAGAGAGAGGGAGGACACTGGGAGGAGAGAGGGAGGAAACTGGGAGGAGAGGGAGGACACTGGGAGGAGAGAGGGAGGACACTGGGAGGAGAGAGGGAGGACACTGGGAGGAGAGAGAAGGAGGACATTGGGAGGAGAGAGAGGGAGGACACTGGGAGGAGAGAGGGAGGACATTGGGAGGAGAGAGAGGGAGGACATTGGGAGGAGGGAGAGGACACTGGGAGGAGAGAGAGGGAGGACACTGGGAGGAGAGAGGGAGGACATTGGGAGGAGAGAGAGGGAGGACATTGGGAGGAGAGGTGGTCTTTGTCGAAGAACAGTCTGTATGTATAACCCAGTAACACATATCCAAGCAGCTTGTCATGAAGGTTGTTTATAAAAGACACAAGCTTGTAGAAGAAGTTAAATGGTACCTTAATTTAATTGAAATCTGTCGTTCATCAGTGTACTGTGTAATCTACTGAGGGAAACATTGTGCTAGAGCAGGGGGGGACATTTAAACATAAATCATGTACATTACACAATACCATTGTCTTTAGTCATGAATTTCTTGTTCTCTCTCTCACACTCACACACACTTAATCATTTCCTTCATCCTTGTTGACACGTTTGAGCAGAAGGCTCCCATCCCTCTCCTCCAATTGGAAGCCTAGGTTAAGGAGGGCGGAGTCATCAGCCGGGCCACGCCTCTCCAGCGCTGCGACCACTTCCTGGTTCTCTGGGTTCTGTTCCAGAAGGTTCCGGAGTGTGAAGAAAACCCATTGGCTGATAACTGGCAGAAGGGGTGTGTTATGGTCAAATGAGAAGCAAAGATTGGTGTGTGTGGGTGCATTTGGTGTTTAGTATGTTGTGTGTGTTAAGTTAACAGGCTACAGAGGAGTGTGTATGTGTGATACCAGGATAACAGCATAGGATACAGGGGTTAGGGTTAAGGTGTGTGTGTGTAACAGGATACAGGGGTTAGGGTTAAGGTGTGTGTGTAACAGGATACAGGGGTTATTGCTGTCGATGCTGCAGTTGTCCAGGATCAAAGGTATTCCCTCCAGGTCCCGGACCTGAAAAACACACACAGCTGACCAACCTGTGTGTGTGTGTACCAGGTTCTGGTTGTGTGTATGTGTGTATGTACCAGGTTCTGGTTACGTGTGTGTACCAGGTTCTGGTTGCGTGTGTGTACCAGGTTCTGGTTGTGTGTGTGTACCAGGTTCTGGTTGTGTGTGTGGTGGTGACTCAGGTTCCCTATGAAGCGGACGAGATGGGCCTTGAAACTGATGGAGGGAGAAGAGGAGGAGGAGGAGGAAGAGGAGAAGTCCTGGGTGGGGGTGAAGACGTTGCGACTTGTTTTCCCCAGCTGATGCACCCTGTGTAGAAGCTCTGTGGGAGGATGGTTAGTAGAACCAGGCAGGTCAACAGTGTTCAGAACTAAGATCTTCTACTGAGTTTTCTACATGCACTATTTGTATGTTGCATTGGAAGTGTCTGATCAACTGAATAACATGTAAAAATATCTCCAACCCTCTGATCTGTGAGGGAAGACACACACACTCTCTCCTACACACACACACTCTCCTACACACACACACATTCTCTCCTACACACACGCTCACAGCCCTCTCATCCCCAGCGTGTCATCATGGTTACCAACGGTGGTCTTGAGGAGGCCTGGCTGGTCCTGGAGGAACATGAACTCCTTGTGGTCAGAGGTCATCTCACACAGCACATCCAGCAAGCTGCTGACCACTAGCGCCTCCTAGAGGAGGGGGGAAAACAGCAGGCTGTAAGCAGACTGTAATCCTACCTGGGGGTCACCCCCTCAGACTGTAGTCCTACCTGGGGGTCACCCCCCCAGACTGTAGTCCTATCTGGGGGTCACCCCCTCAGACTGTAATCCTACCTGGGGGTCACCCCCCCAGACTGTAATCCTACCTGGGGGTCACCCCCCCAGACTGTAGTCCTACCTGGGGGTCACCCCCTCAGACTGTAGTCCTACCTGGGGGTCACCCCCTCAGACTGTAGTCCTACCTGGGGGTCACCCCCCCAGACTGTAGTCCTACCTGGGGGTCACCCCCTCAGACTGTAGTCCTACCTGGGGGTCACCCCCCCAGACTGTAGTCCTACCTGGGGGTCACCCCCCCAGACTGTAGTCCTACCTGGGGGTCACCCCCCCAGACTGTAGTCCTACCTGGGGGTCACCCCCCCAGACTGTAGTCCTATCTGGGAGTCACCCCCCCAGACTGTAGTCCTACCTGGGAGTCACCCCCCCAGACTGTAGTCCTACCTGGGAGTCACCCCCCCAGACTGTAGTCCTACCTGGGGGTCACCCCCCCAGACTGTAGTCCTACCTGGGAGTCACCCCCCCAGACTGTAGTCCTACCTGGGGGTCAGCAGAGGCCGTGGCGAGGGAGAGCACCGCGGCACCATCCTCCTGGAAATGAGTGGCGAGGAAACGAGCAACACCGGGCGTGATGACGCAGTCATCCCCCAGCTGGGCCGAGACCAGCTGCAGCAACGTCACCCTGCAACACCAGCTCACAGGTTAGCTAGCAATACCTAACGTTAGCATCAAGCATTGGCCAGCACTAGCCTGTTGTTGCATCAGTGAGATTTAGCCTATAGCATCTGCTAGCATTAGCCTTCATAACATTAGCTTCAACTCATTTTAACTAGCAGTAAAATGGTTAGTAGCATTGAAGATAAATCATTGGGAAGGACAGAGGCTCATATCAAGGTCATAATAAGAGTGCTAGCTACTGGAGTTACCGTTCAAGGGGCTCCATGCAGGCGTACATACTCTCAACCAGAACAGGCGACTTCAGGAAATGCTGGGTAGCAATCAGAATTCTGCAGAACTCAGGGAGAATACAGAATATACAAATGGTTTTAAATAATGTATCCAAGTCTAATTGTAGTCTAATGTGTTTGGACTATTTGAGAAGTTTATTAATCTATTATTTCATTGCTAATAACTTATGTTCATATGACAATTAACTTGAAGACACTCAGTGTAATCCTGTTTAGGGTTATGACCTCTGTCACAAGGGCCTCAATCTGCATGCATCATATTTATGTATCCTATCATGAACCCTCCAGCCTACACACACACGTGCACACACACGTGCACACACACATTCCATAAGACATACGTCCAGTCCAGGTCTGGATGTGTCCTGCAGAGCTCAATGACCCTGCGAGCCAGGGGCAGGCCCCCCTGCTGCTGGGCCATCATCTGCAGCTTGTCCTGGTCCAGACAGCCGTGCAGAACCATGGATGCATATCCCACCGCCTTGCTGTCTGTTAGACTGAGCAGGGCTCTGCACGCTCACACACACACACAGCAGGGCTCGAAATAAATAACAAATTCTTGGTAGCACTGGTGCTCCCAACTTTGAAACAGCTCATATTAACCAATCAACCAACCAATCAACGCAACCAATGCATTAAAATTGAGAACATATAGATTAAGTTGAACTGGTTATGTAATGTTGGATAGAACAGTGGACTGGTCACAGTAACAGCTTACAGCAGGCACATGCTGTGCAGTAGGCTCATCAGCAAGCGTTTTGTAAATAAATGAAAATAGATTGCATCATAACAATTATTTGCACTCGTACAAATGCTCCTTAATATATTTTGAGGTCGCACAAATACAATTTTGGGAGCACACACACAACAAATGAGATATAGCAATACTTGTGTGTGTACGAGGGTGTGTGTGTGGGTGCAGGGTGAGGGGGCGTACAGCATCTTATCAGGAAAGCAGAGGTTCCAGATGTGGTCCTTGCAGAGCTGGTTGCCCACGGCAACGTTCCCCAGGAACTGTAGCCCACAACGCAGAGCTGCTATTATGGGAGACAGGAGGGGCAAGGGCAGGATCATGGGAGACAGGAAGGGCAAGATCATGGGAGACAGGAAGGGCAGGATCATGGGAGACGGGAGGGGCAAGGGCAGGATCATGGGAGACGGGAAGGGCAAGGGCAGGATCATGGGAGATGGGAGCTGGGAATCATACAGGATGGGTAGTTTGTTGTAGTTTGTAGCCTGGAGCCCACTGACCTTCTGAAGCAGCCTGGGTGGAGTCCATGTTCAGCTGAGACAGCCCTCCCACAACCCGAACACACAGCTCCAAACACCCCAGCTCTCTACAGCACAACATGGTTATACACCCCAAGTAGCAACATTTACTTTCTGTAACAGTCGTTAGATGCTAAGCTATGTACATTATTAAATGTCTTCTTCAGTACCTGAGTCGGTTCTGGTTGTGTGTGTTCTGTATGCAGGCGTTCCTCTGAGCCCTGAAGCACTCAGCCATCATCTGGAGAGACAAAGGCCCTGCCTGCCTCCCCCCTGCCCCCGCCTCTCCGCTACCTGCCCCCGCCTCTCCGCTACCTGCCCCCGCCTCTATCTCGTCTGCTAACCGGTTCAACACCGGCATAAGACTCGCCAACACGTCCTCGGGAACGCTGTCCCTGTGGAAGAATCACGATTATATTCACGGTTACAACAGTCCAACTTCTACAAGAGTAAAACTAAACTCTCTGTCCTGACAGCTCTCGCACGTTTTCTTTCGCTCTCACACACGCGTTCCTATACGCGTTGTATAGGAACGCAGGATCTGTCACAGCACTCGGGTCTCCCTCCATAGCTTTAGTAGTATAACAGCTAACTAGCTATGACAGCGTTGTCTAGAACAGCATTAGGTGTACAAAATATGTCAGCATCATGTGCGGTTTATCAAACTGAACACAAGTACATCAACTGACTACAACGAAGCTGACAAGTTGGCGAGTTTCAGCTCAGTGTTCCATCTCCAAAACACGGTCTCGTGTGTCACCTGTATTCCTGTTCACGCAGAGCCGTTGTAAGAGATGTCAAAACTCGTAAATCTTTTAGACTGAATTCTTCTTTGATAATTTCATTGATTGATGCTGTGAGCTCCGTCATGTTGCCCAAGCATAGCGCCATCTTTGTTTTTATAGAAGGGGCGTGGTTTCTGTTTTCATTTGTTTCCTGTGATAGTATTGGATGAAAAAAAGGTGAAGGGCGGAGTCAGCTGCGTTGTTAAACGTTTACTCGTTTAAATCGGATTAGAAAATGGTCCATTTTAATTATAACTAAAATGACAAAAACATTGAGATCATGGAGAAGCTGACTGCCTCTAGTGATGTAGAGGCCAGCTCTCAAGGTTCGAATCCCTCCTCGGTGCTTTGCTGCATGGGGCTCTGTTTCCTGTCTGTCCTGTCTCTTTACACCATAAAAATAAGTCAACTATAAGACAGATTTACCCCCCAAATTACCTTTAAATAGAAATGTCTATGTGTGTTTTTGTTCAATATTTTATTTTAAGAAGACAATTGTTTTAACTGCAGTGTTTGTTTTTTCTCGAGAATTGTGGAGTTTTGTGTTTAGAGTTATAAGAAAATATGGAGCAGAGGTGGGGGTACCTCCTGGCAGATGGCCAGGCGCGCAGGGTCAGAGGTCACATCTGTGCTGCTCAGCCTGCCTGGTCCAACTGCTGCCTCCTGGGTCCCTACCAGGGACCCAGGACGAGGGTTAGTCCAGGGCTAGGGTTAGTCCAGGGCTAGGGTTAGCCCAGGGCTAGGGTTAGCCCAGGGAGTGGTGCCACCATTCTGTATTGTTTGTATAGGATACAGACTAAATACAAGTCGACACAAAAACTTAATGTGAGAGAAGACCTAGGGTTAGAGAATTGTTTATTGTTTTCATGCAGTAGGTACAGACCCAAGCTGAATGTTCCTTTAATGGTAAAAAGTGTTCAGACACTCGGAACATTGGTATTTACAGATGACAACATGATTAGAGTAGATAATATTGGACATTACTAAATGATAGTTTGTGTTCTTGTAAAAGTAATGGGAATTTACAGAAACATAGTAACCTCTCTCCAGACATTGCAAGGTAAATTAACGTTTCCATACTGCACTCATTGTTCATCCATGTACACAGATAAGTAACACAACCTTATTGCAAACAATATAAAAAGTGTCCTTGCGGCCAGGAGAGTGTGTTTACAGCTAGAGACATACAGGTCAACTCGAAGAATCAAATCCCTGATCCTTCACTCAGTCTCCATCTCCTCCTCTCCCCTCTGTTGTTCTGTGGCTGTGGGGGCCGGGCTGGGGGGGCTTTGGTGGTCAGGGGCGAGCGGGGAGTGGTCTATGAGTGGAGGGGCCTCCCCCCTGGGGGAGTGGGGTAGAGGAGGACCTACAGAGTCTGGAGCTGTTCCCTCTGTACCAGCAGAAGTGTTCTCCTCCTTCTCCTTTACAGGAAGACTCCTCTCCTCCCTTCTCTTCTCCTCTCCAGGACTCCCCTCCTCCCTTCTCTTCTCCTCTCCAGGACACCCCTCCTCCCTTCTCTTCTCCTCTCCAGGACTCCCCTCCTCTCCAGGACTCCCCTCCTCCCCTCTTTTCCCCTCTCCAGGACTCCCCTCCTCCCTTCTTTTCTCCTCTTCAGGACTCCTCTCTTCTCCTCTTTTCTCCTCTTCTATCGGTAAAATCCCCCTCTCCTCCTCTCCAGCACTCCTCTCCTCCTCCCCTACAGGAGGAACCCCTTCTTCCTCCTCTGCTCCTCCCTCCTTCTCCTCTCTTGAACTCCTGCCCCCCCCCCCCTTCTCTTCAGGACTCTTCTCCTCCCCCTCCTTCCCAGTACTCCCCTCCCCCTCATTCTCTCCAGGACTCCCCATCTCCTCTCCTGGACTCCTGTCCTCCTCCTCCTCCTCCTCCTCCTCCTCGACAGGGGGGATGCCCCCAGCAGGAGACGGGGGCAGGTCATCCTCCACAGGGGCCATGTCCCCGTCCTCCATCTCATCCTCCACGGGAGGAATCATCCCTTCTTCCTTCACCCCCAGGAAGGTGGTGTCTGGGTAGAGGAGCTTCAATTGCTCCTCAAAGAACTCCTGCAGGAACAGGCCGGCGCTGCCAACCTCCGACTCCGCCTGGCAACACATCCCATAATAATAAACATCCCATAGTAGCAGGTAACCATGACATTTGATATGCATGACATCTGATGCACCATGTACTGTTTATGCTGAACTGATGTGGGATTAAAGTATAACTCTGAATGTTGGCAATCCATCCACCCATACCTTATAGATCTTGGAGCAGTTTTTGAAGATGAGTCGGACGTCAGCAACAAACTCCTCTGTGCTGCGGTAGTGAGCCCTGTCCTTGACCTCCGACCTCTCCCGGACATCCAGCTTGCTCTTCACCACAGATAGGTCGATGGGCGTGGCTATCACGTCTCTGTACCTGCGGAGCTCCTGAACAGAGTGACAAAGGTGGAAGAGTTAGTATCTGGATTATCGCCTATGAAGGAGAATGGAGGGAAGAAAGGAGGGGGGATGGAGGAGAGAGAAGAGGAGAGAGAGGAGAAGAGGGTAGAGAGGAAAGGAGGGAGGAGAGGAGTGGAGGGTAGAGAGGAAAGGAGGGAGGAGGAGAGAGAAGAAGGGAGAGAGGAGGAGAGAAAAGAGGAGAGAGGAGAAGAGGGTAGAGAGGACAGGAGGGAGAAGGAGAGAGAAGAGGGGAGAGGAGTGGAGGGTAGAGAGGAAAGGAGGGAGGAGGAGAGAGAAGGGAGAGAGGAGGAGAAGAGGGTAGAGAGGACAGGAGGGAGGAGAGAGAAGAGGGGAGGGTAGAGGGGACAGGAGGGAGGAGGGAAGATGAGGTGTGTACCGCTGGCGAGGCTGGCTCCTGGAAGTCAGTACTGAACTCGTTGCAGAAGATCCGCAGTAACAACCTCTCACACTTCTACAGAGACAGAAAGATCCAGTTAGCTCAATGTGACCGCGTGCGACAGGAAGCTGGTGATACAGCGATGCTCATCCTCAGCAGAGCCACGTACCCTGCGCTCCAGCGGGGGGAAGGCCTCTGTGCCTGGCTCCTCCTTCACACCTGCAGGATCCAGCTTGTCTCCTGGGTAAAGCATCTCCGGGGAGGCAAGGTCCCGGCAGAATGAGCAGAACCACTCTCCACTGGTCCAGGGGTGGAGCATGGTTTAGAGGACATGGTTGGAGGACATGGTTGGAGGACATGGTTTATACAGCAGAGCTCCTAAGCTGTGGGTGTCTATTAGGGTTTAGCCATGGCATCGTTAGTCTACAACCTAGCGAACTCTTAACCCCCCCCCCCCCCCCCCCCCCGCAACCCTGGAACTCTGGGCCCCTCCTCACCTGGGAGACTCCTTCAGGCTGGGGATGTGGCAGGCCAGGTGGAACACCTTGGGACACTTGTCACAGCAAAGCAGCTCTCCTCCGTTCTGACACACGGCACACCAGTCCTCGTTAGGGTCTTCTTCAGCTGCCTCGTTAGGAACCTCATTAGCTCCCTCCTCGTTAGGAACCTTGTTAGCCCCCTCCTCGTTAGGGCTGGCCTCGATAGGGGTCTCTGGAGCCTTCTCGGGCTCCTGGGTCTCTGGTTGCGGCTCTGCTGGCTCGGGGCCCGGGGGAGACGCCCCCTGCAGGCTGGGCTGAGACTGCACCCCTGTGCTGCTGTCTGGCAGGCTGGCCCCCGCGCTGGACTGCACCTGCAGGCAGCAGGGGGCAGGCGGTCACACACACAGGCAGGCAGACAGATCAGTTAAAGTAGTAGCTCCGCCAGCAACACTCACATAGCTGACTTCTTCATCATCCTCCGGCTCGTCCTTGATCACTATGATCGGTCCAGGAGAAGACCTCCTCCGCCGCTTGCTGGGTGGGGCTGGGGGCGGGGCCACAGGCTCGGAGCGCTTCCACGACACCGTCCTACACACAAACACAGATTAGACAGTCCTACACACAAACAGATTAGACAGCAACCGTGTGTGTGTGCGTGTGAGTGAGGAGGTCACAAAAGGTTACAGTGTGAGTAAAGAGGGGGGTTGAAATAGACAGCAGTATACTTCTGAACACAACTACTACTTGTGTACTAAACAGGTTTACAACGTGTGTGTGTGTGTGTGTGTGTGTGTGTGTGTGTATGTACAACAGTGTGTAAGATGTGATGGACAGAAAGGGACACCAACCCAGTATTGGCCTCCGAGGACGACGGTTTGGACATGGGTGAGTTCTGTCTTCCTTGAGCTTCAGAGACAGACGGGTTAGAAACAGGTCTACATGGTACTCATGCAGGTCTACATGGTACTCATGCAGGTCTACATGGTACTCATGCAGGTCTACATGGTACTCATGCAGGTCTACATGGTACTCATGCAGGTCTACATGGTACTCATGCAGGTCTACATGGTACTCATGCAGGTCTACATGGTACTCATGCAGTTCTACATCAGAGGAAGACTGTGTCAAGACATACCGGTCCTGTCAGAGGCCAGCGTGGGGGCGTGGGAGGGTCTGGGGAGGGAGATGGTGGGGGCTGACGACGGCTCACTCCTCCGCAGGTAGGACGATGGCTCCACCATGCCCCTCTGGAACATCGACAGGGAAAGGTTAGGTTTACAGGGATACTGCTATGGTAGTACAGGGATACTGCTATGGGTTTTACACCTCCCACACCCTGACCGAGGCTGTGCTGCCTACCTGGTGCAGCGAGGGGCTGATGGTGTTGGTGAGGGAGTGGGGGAAGCGCGAGGCCCCGGGTCCCTGAAGGGTCTCCAGGGGTTTGGGGGGGAAGCCAGACCCGTGGATCAGCTCTCTCAGAGACTGCAGTCGGAGGGAGAGATCTCACACACAAGCTATACACCAGCAAGCACGCTGCACACACACACACACACGCTCTATACACACACACCCCCACCCGAACCTTCGAGCCTCCTACCTGAGGGGGGAACCCCGAGTTTCCGAGCATGGAGGGGGGGCTCCTGGCGTTGGCGTGGGGGGGGGCGTACCTCCGGCCCTGCTGGCTCAGGCTGGGGTGGCCCTGGGAGGGGGAGCCCCCCTGGAGCGGCCGGCTGGGGGGGGCGGGGGCCCCGGGACCAGGCAGCCTCTGGTACCAGGACCAGTGGTTGGGCGGCCGGCTGGGCTGCTGGGCCAGCTTCTCCACCTGCAGTTGCAGCTGGGCCAGGGTGCTCTGCCTCTGCTGCGCCGCGCTGGAGAATGCTGCACCATGGGGGGGCTCTGCCCGGGGGCCTGGGGGGCCGGGAGGCTGGGGGAATGCTTGCATGGGGCCGGCCTGGCGACCAGGGACACGCTCCACCACCAGGGAGCCTGGAGGAAATTTTGTCACTTAGCAGACGCTCTTATCCAGAGCGACTTACAGTAAGTACAGGGACATTCTCCCCGAGGCAAGTAGGGTGAAGTGCCTCGCCCAAGGACACAACGTCATTTGGTACGGCCGGGAACCTTCTGATTAATAGCCTGATTCCCTAACTGCTCAGCCATCTGACCCCCGGACAGGACACACACACACACACGTACAACTTAGGGTTAAAGTCATGGCCTAACCGTAGTCATAGTCAGTCAGGGTTAGACAGGTTAGGGCTAGGGGCCAGGATCAGGGTCAGAGGTTAAAGGTCAGGGGCCGGTTGCACAAAACACCTGAAGTTAATATTTTCCTTAAAGTCAGAGTTAAGGTTTCCTTAAAATATAATCGGTTGCACAAAGCACCCTTAAGTATTTTCCTTAAGGTTTCCTTAGATGTTCCTTTCAGTATTTAAGGTTTTCTCATTATCTTGGTCTTATACTTAAGGATTCCCTTAAAGTTCGCTAAAGCATTGCACGATAGCAAACAAAGTAAGGAAGAAAACTTAAGGTACCTCTGACTGATTCTTTACAGCAACATGGCCGAGTTTATGGAGATAAATTAACCCATCCCACACCTATAGCACTGTTAGGCTATTGTGCTGCAGTCTAAACATAAAGGCTATTTATGCGTCGGCTATCGCTGTAAGTAGCTAGACTCACGTCGGTAAGAGTAAAGATCTCATTTTGATCTACACAGTGAGAAGAAGTAGCTCTTACTTAACATTACTGTGTAGCAACAAGACCTACAAGTAAAGTTGATATCACCAGTTTTATTGGACTCCCTCCTGTAATTGGTTATCTCTTTTTTGGACATAACAATCCATATCATGGGGGTCAGGTGGCTGAGCGGTTAGAGAAACAGGCTATTAATCAGAAGGTTGCTGGTTCGATTCCTGGCCTTTTGTAAGATGATGCACTAGCGATACAACTGAACAAACGTGGTCTCTGTGGAAACGGTCTAATTTTACTGCTGTGAAATCACGTTAAATGTAGTATATCCCTTAAAGGGGCGATTGACTGGGTTTTTGGGGTATTTCACACTGTTAAGGTCTCCGAATAGGGTATGCAACATTGGTTGGGCTAAAAATGGCCCGGGTGCTGTTCTATGCCCCCTTATACATCCAGTGAAATTTTCCCAGGAAAAACGCTAAATTCAGTTAGCTCTAGCTATCTTGCTGAAAAATAGATCTGGACAAACATCTTGAATTGTAGTTTTACATGACAACACAGGTTATTTATTTGAATGAAACACAGTCAGGAACATGAAATAACGTTAGCTCCATTGCCAATAAACTAGGCCAAATCATCACACATTCAACCTATGCTCTTGCGTTAGCAAGCTAAACTAGTTAACATGCCTACAGTCTAGGTGTTTTCGCTATCTAAACATTAGCACATGGTGCCGCCCCTCTGCTCCTCATTAGCATTTAAAGCTACAGACACCAAAACAGCACGTTCTGAGGAAAGCTCCTTGTGGGACTGCTAGTAGCGGCTGTAATTCTGCACCAAGGCTGAATTTCAGGAAAGAGACTTCTGATACAGTATTAGGGGACCACTAAGGCCTATATAAAAGCATCCAAAAACAGCATGTTGTGTCACCTTTAAGGGATTCTGTGCAACACCCTGAAGTAAATCCCTTAGCTAAGAAGAAATTGACCCTTAAGTGTCATAATTAAGGAAAAAACTTAAGGTGTTTTGTGCAACCGGCCCCAGGGTTCTTACCCAGGTCCACATTGGAGGCCCAGAAGCTTGAGCGGCACTGGAAGCGGACGGAGCTCTGAGGCACGATGGAGGCGCTGCAGTTGGCCCTCATCAGGTAGTGGATCTGGCAGAGGATCTGGAACACACAGACAACACTTAGCTCAACACCACACTTACCCCTACACGTACCCGGCACTACATTTACTCCGACACAACTTTACGCCTAACACAGACTAACATTTGCCTCTTAAGACATTTACCACAATGGATTACGCCACCCAAAAATTCATAATAAAATTAACCAGTAAGGTACCAGTCTCTTGCAGTAGAGCAGAGCCGTGCCACTGTGATTGGCTGTGGCCCACTTGGTGAAGCTGATGACATGGTCGAGGTGTCTGGTGAGGGAGCTGACGTCATCCTGCTGCTTGCGGAGGCCAGACTCGTGGTCCTTAGTCAGCGTCTGGAGGAACATCACCTGCTCAGGTATCACCATAGCAACACCCTACACCGAATAACATCACCACAGCAACACCCTATGCCGAATAACATCACAGTACACTCAATGACATGAGTAATATGATGACGTACAGGTAGGCACAGGGATGACATACAGCAGGTGTTACAGACAGGGTTAGGGTTAGACAGACAGGGTTAGACAGACAGGGTTAGACAGACAGGGTTAGGGTTAGACAGACAGGGTTAGACAGACAGGGTTAGGGTTAGACAGACAGGGTTAGGGTTAGACAGACAGGGTTAGGGTTAGACAGACAGGGTTAGGGTTAGACAGACAGGGTGACCATATACAGCATGTCCTATATCATATAACAGACGAACCTCCAGCTGATTCACCAGGATCTTGCCTTTTCTGTTGATCTCCAGGATCAAGTTGCAGATGGACTTCTTGATTTCGTTGGTGACGGACTTGCGGTTCTCATCCACTTGCTGCAGCCTGAACGTAGAAAGATGGAAAACGTAAATGACTTGAGGACAAGTCTGTGTACAAATCTGTCTCTTCCAACTGGACTGTCCACGCCAGTCTCAGTTGTTTGTTACAATGAATACTTGCTTTATGTCTCAACTGTATTGCGAGGGGTCTGAACAGCAGTGACAGATTAAACAGTTTGAAGCCGGTATTCTTGTGTTGAGTTAACTCTAACTGACACAGAGGAAGAGTTAACCCTGACACACAGAGGAAGATTTAACCCTGACACACAGAGGAAGAGTTAACCCTGACACACAGAGGAAGAGTTAACCCTGACACACAGAGGAAGAGTTAACCCTGACACACAGAAGGAGAGCAGTTACCCGCTGTTGATGCAGTTGGAGACCTCCTCTATTGCCTTCCTCTTCTCCTGCAGCTGCAGGGTCATGTTCTCCAGGTGCTGCCGGTGGTTCCTGTAGGCATCCTCCAGGAACTGGTAGCTGGAGGAGGGGAGATGTGAGGACAAGAGAGGGAAGATGTGAGGAGTGGAGGGAAGAGGAAAGGTGAGGCCCTGAGGTGGAGGTGTGGGTGAACATACTTGTGGTCTTTGTGTTTCAGCAGCTGACAGTCTCTGCAGGTGAGGCGGTCGCATGTCTCACAGAACAGCTTCAGAGGCTCCTGCTTGTGAATGTCACAGAACACGGGCTTCTGGGTGGACAGACCCACTGCATCTGGAGACACACACATCAGACACACACACACGCGTCAGACACACGCGTCAGACACACGCGTCAGACACACAACATGGGGGGGGAGAGCTCACCTGGTGACATCTCCTCCTTCTGGCGGATGGTATGGTCTCTAGTGAACTTGACTCTCTGGTGAGCTTCCACACAGGTCACACACAGGAACTCCACACACTCCACACAGTAGCCCGTGGCCTCCGTGTTGTCATCACAGCTCATACACACCTGGAGAGAGGCCATGAAAGGAAGGGGTTTCAGATAGGCTGAGAGAGAAGCAGGGAGGTGTGGAGTGACCAAGAGAGGAGGGGAAAGAGAGGAGCAGGGAGGTGCAGAGTGACCAGGGGAAGGAGCAGATGGCAGAGGGTTGTGTCGTGACCAGGAGAGGAGGAGGGAGGAGCAGGGAGGTGTGGAGTGACCAGGAGAGGAGGGGGTTGTGGAGGGACCTGGAGAAGAGCAGATGGCAGAGGGTTGTGGAGTGACAAGGAGAGGAGCAGATGGTGTCTAAGAGGTGGAGCAGCACACCTGTCCGCTCTTCTCAACAGTGCTGCTGGGAACCTCCACCGAGTCCTTCACAAAGAAGTTATCCAGCACATCCACGTCCCAGCACTCCTGCCGACACACTGGGCAGCGCAAAGCGCTGACTGGAACCAGGATACAACACAGATGAACAGACATAACCCTAACACACATACTACCTGCTATCTACACTGTGGGGAGTATGTGAGGCTCCATGACTGGACTGCAAATCAAGAAATTACAGGTTAAAATGTTCATCTGTATGTCGCTTTAAATACAACGTCTGCTAAATTAGTCACATAAAAAAATATATATATATATATGCGCTAAATAACAGACGGGTCTCACGTGGCTTTGCGTTGTCGATATGAAGTTGTGGATCCCGCCTTGGGTCGGCAGACGTCCTGGAGGGCGGTGGCAGGCACCGCTTGCAGAAGGAGTGAAGACACGGCAGAAGCTTCGGCTCTCGATTGTGGAAATTTAACTTGCAGACAGGACACGTATCCATCAGGCCGAAGGTACCTTGCTTTGCCCTTTCCTCCTCGGCTGGCAAGCTTTCCGCTTCGTTCTCCACAATGATGACAATGTCATCGTTGTCAATATTTTCTGGGCTATCCATTGTCTATATCCAACTCTCACAAAGGTGATTGTTAATGTGCCTGTGCGTGGCAAGCCTTTAACATGAAGCAGGATATCGTAGTTTGTGCTAGCTATGTTTGTGCTATGCTGTTAGCTAGCTACGCTAACTACCAACTGAACCGTAGCCGAGGTCTGATGACCAGCTGACAGGTATAGCTAACCAGAAACAGAGGTTAATGTAACAGTCATATAGTATGTATTCATAGCTAGGACATACTGGCCACCGTTAGCCAAAGGTATTAAATAATGCACTCAACCGTTTCTCGTTGAAAAGCTAACTTTGGCCATGTACTGGACCTAGCTCACACATCCTGCCACAAAGAAAACATATCACGTAAAGAAATACTGTAGAGGAACCACCGATAGTACAACCCGAAAATGATCGTACACACATAATATGAGTAATGCTGTATCAACCCTATGTATCTCACTTACGTTATATGGTAACATATGCAGTTATTTAAAATGTAGCTCGCTACGAGGAGGACGGCCATCTGTGCGTTATTATCTTCACACACTCATTACCCAGAGAGCATTGCGCAGTTACGTTTTGATACAGTGGCTGTCGAAGGTCAAACATGTTTGGTTAACGCAAGGTAACGACTGGCCAGGAACTTATCTTCGACGCTGCAGGGAACAAAGTGCACGTGATTCTTGTTCCTTCAACCAATAAACAAAGTCAAATTGTAGTTAAATAATTTAATTATTGGGTGTGCTCAAGCCTTAGGCGAGAGCACACCCAATATTGTTTATTTTCGCCCCCCCTAAAACTCAGTCAATATTTGGCCTACATAGACAATCTAGGTGTCAAAAGTTTCGTCTTGGTAGCGATTGAGTTGCTTCTATTGGGATTTACGTTACGTTGCATGGTTTAGGCTCAAGTTAAGTTTTTGTGGCGAAAAGTGAAGCTAACGGTGGCTAATTTGCTAGCCACAGTCACTGACGTTACTAACGTCAGTACGTCACTAACGTCACGAAAACACGCGTGACTACCTGTAGCAGAACAGTCGTTTCGCACCTGTTAACTTGGGGGATAGCTAGGCTAACTATAGCTTTACTGCAAGGCAGCTGCAGAAACGCCACAGGTAAAGAGGCCAGGGTGATAACTATTTACTCATTTTACTTTGTGATGTGAAACACAATTGTGAAATGTAATGTACAATATTAGCTGATATTATTAAGGAAGTAGGCCCACATCTACTTTCGGAAGCGGTAGTCTACTATTTCACTGAAGCATTAGCATCATGACATTAGCCCGGGCAACACATACTACAGTGGTCTATGATGCATCTGTTTTCAATCATTAAAATATACATTCCTCACAAATACATTTTCGTTGTAGGATTTATTATGACATTACATTACAAGTAAACGATTTGTTGGTGAAATTATCATTACCTGTGGTTTCAAACCAGTGTTGCTCTCTACAACGCTGTACTGTAGCCTACGCGAGACACACGACAAAAACATCTACACAGCTGTTTAGGAAGTCAAACGGCGACAGAACATTTTCGGCACTCCCCTTACTTAAATCAAGTCTTTCAATAGGTGAAACTATCTGACTAACCTGAACTTCATTGCCACAGCCTAAACTTTGTCAATCTGTTCAAGAAAATAATTAATAAAAATGTACAATTAATTTCAGCCTAAACCGTACAACGGAACGTTAGATCGAATTCAACCAACGCAATCGCTACCAAGACGAACACAGCAGTAGTCTAGTACTGTACTGTAGTAGAATTTACCGGGGCAGCTTCTCCACACAGGGCTATATCGCATTTTGCGTTGTTACTGACAATGATCGCTACCAGTGAGCTTTTTTATGAATGAGCGATTTTCCACTAAATAAATGTCAAGCTTATTTACGTTTTTGGGGGCATATTTTCAGTTAGCAGATGGTACTGTTTGAATCGCGATTCCATCTTCTACTGCCGGTAACGTCGTAGAATAATCTTCAAAGGGGGTTCTTTATTCATGAATGAATGCAATATAAGTAGGCTACATGCCTGCAATATCACGAGAAGGGAAAACTTTTTGGGGGGTCCAAGTCTTAATTACGGGGGTCAAATCCCAATGACAATGGGGGGGGGGTTACGATTACAGGTAAATGCAAAGCTCCGGGCCCCCGTAAGAAGTTACATTGCTTTACCGCTCAACCTAAATGCTGAGTGTTAGCATGGGCGCTCAGGTCTCAGATCAAATAAGAAGACTTAGAAGCAAAACAATATTAGTTTATACTCGTGTATATAGCAAATGATCCCACTGATGATTTCACCAACAACATTTTGTTATTTCTATTCTATCTCTGACAGTTGGTTGAAAACCTTTCTGTTGCGGCATGTTCCGTCTAGCTTGTCTTGGACGGACTTTTCTGACCAAAAACTCCTAAACAAGTTTCCGCCTGTGACCAATTTGTTTCAAGTCTTTTCTAGACATAGTATTACTATGTATTTATTTTTTGTTGTTGCTTGAAATGTTACGTTATATGTTCCCGCCAGTTTCGGTTAATAGGATGACAGTTACAAAGTATATAAAGCATGCGCTTCCTGTAATGATGCGATGAAAAAGTTGTGTGATAGGACAACAAAAAAAACAGAGTTCACTACAGAGAACATCTGTGTTGCAGAACTTGCTGTTTAATTGTCTGTCTGTTAATTGGATCAGTGTTGCTACACTTAGTAATATTATAGGTGTGTTTGACTTCTTGCGGCGCCAACAAGCAGGAATTTACATTTAGCAGACGCTCTTATCCAGAGCGATTTACAGTAAGTACATACACAATCCCCCAAAGCATATAGGGTGAAGTGCCTTGCTCAAGGACACAACGTCTTTTTGCACAGCCGGGAATCGAACTGGCAACCTTCAGATTACTAGCCCGGCTCCCTAACCGCTCAGCCACCTGACTCCCTTCAGGAATGTCCGACTTTACAGAGCCGTAAAACAAGCAGCAACTCTCGCCGGTCGTTTCATGCAGCCGCAGTCGATGTCGAACACACTTATTAACACTCTGCCTTACCAACAACAGTATTCCCTTTTTAAGGTAAATAGCCAATGGATGGTGATAGGGGCCCGAATATATATATATTTTTTTACACCTGGGCCCACCATGATTAAGCTGCTACTGATCCTTTGTACATCGTTGATTGTCATTTTGGGGAAACAACCCAAACTCATCATAAAAAACGGCATTTTGGGTTTAACCCTTGTGCTGCCTTCGGGTCACATGACCCAAAGGTTCATAACGAACCATCGTTGTGTTTACCCAATTTTACCCAATACAAAAACAAATAAAAAATAATTTTCTTTTAACCATTCCAATGTGGGGGGTCTGAGACAGCCCGACAGTTAAAAGAAAATGCTTCACTTTGTTTTTGTATGAGGTAAATTTGTCGCAATACCACGGTGGGTCACAATGACTGATGGGTCAGAATGACCCGAAGATAACACAAGGGTTAAGAACTAACTTAACTGCTCGCTACCGGAAGTTGTTGACTTCGCTTATAATGCAATATGCGGAAGTGATGCGGGCATAGTGAAGTGGGCTATGCAAGTTAAGGTGGAAATAGGTGAGTTCGACTTCATGCTGACTTGAAGCAGCCAACGGCATTCTCAGCTTCAAGTCAGCCGGCTGCAGCCGGCGCTGCATGAAGTCGAACGCACTTAATATCAGTTGGTCTTTCGTCAACGTGCCAAGCGTAACTATTGGCGTTTCGGTCATGATGAATTAAAGGCTAAATGTAATTTAGCCGAGTCAGGTGGCTGAGCGGTGAGGGAGTTGGACTAGTAATCCGAAGGTTGCCAGTTCGATTCCCGGTCATGCCAACTGACGTTGTGTCCTTGGGCAAGGCACTTCACCCTACTTGCCTCGGGGGGAATGTCCCTGTACTTACAGTAAGTCGCTCTGGATAAGAGCGTCTGCTAAATGACTAAATGTAATAAAAAAAAAAAATGAATTTTAATAATCATTTACAAACAGTATATATAAATATTTTGATATTTATTCATTTTTCATACTTTAGTTTTCATTAAGTTGGGCCCACATGTATTACTCGAGCGGCCCACAGGTTGGGAATCTACGAATTTAAGAGACCCACAACAAGTTGTCAATAAGGAAGTGTTCCCTTTGACCTTACGCCATTAGTGAGGGTTTTATTTATATTGTATTAATGCTGCCATTGTGGTATTCTAGTGATTATCATACATATCAAAATATCGTTGCGTTAAATTGCAGGTAGGGCCTACTCAGTTTAAGATCGTAGCTATGAATAGATAGTAATCTTGAAATCCTAATCTGGCTCTACTTTTTTAATAGTTCAAATGGCGGAAAGACGGAGGATGTACATAAATGGGTGTAAAGTGGTTCATGCAAAAACAATAACTCTTGTCACATTTAAATGAAGTTCTAAAATGTTGGCCAGCCAGAATATATGCACATACATATATATTACAGTTGTTACTTTGAACATTATAGATATCTGGTCAAGTCATAAATGTTGGAACAAGTTGTACCAGTTGCGCTTTCGAAACCTTAACACAGTGAGTGGAGAGATCATGCTAGGCTCGCTATTTCTAACTACACAACAGTCAGTAGGCTACTTGGCAAGTGTTAAAGTGGCTATATGCTAGCTAACGTCAGTTAGCTTTAGACATCTTGACTAACCAGCTAACGAGCACACGGTCGGCAGCTGTCGTGAGAATAGCATCGAGGGACTCAACGCGGAAGGACGGCGATACATTTGGGTCGTCTATCTTGTTGGTACACAGCCAGTGGAATCGGAGATGCGACTTTTTGAAATCGTTTCACGAATCAGGCTTGAACGATGTATCGTAGCTAACCTAGGCTAGCACACTATAGGGTTCCTCAATGAATGGACAGTTCGGACAAGGTTCGATCAACATTGTGTGCTAGCGACAGACTTTGCTAACACTTAGCACGTTAGCTTTATACCCAGTTGTTGTGAGACGTCATCATCTTGTGTTTTTCTTGATGAACGAGAATAAGAATACATTTTTACTGCAGAATTACGGGAACATACACATCTCTCAGATAACTTGACGCAAGAGGGCCATTTCAAAATTGACAGAAATGCTCTGCTCTTTGAAGAACGCACCAGTGGGACTAGCTACATCGGCTAGGAGCTACTTGGCACCTAGCTAATGGATGTTGCAACGGAAACTTCAAAAGTACCCTTACAGATACGCTGGATGATAAATTCGTTCGGTGAATAACAATAACAAAGGATTTCGTGTCCAGTTTCCCTGGAATATTTTTTGCACCAGTTGTGTCCCAATTTCCCTGGGAATGATGGCGCTTTTGACTGAGAAAGCCCTGCGTCCCAGGTAGCCCATCAGCCTCTTGACGTTGCTGTATATGGGAGTGTTGGGGGCTGCCTCCGTCGGCCTGGCCCGCAGTTTCCTTATAGAATAGTACTAGTGCGCTATATTACTATGTTTATTTTTTCGAGAAGCTAAATGGCAAAATTTCCATGTCATACAGAAATTGCGGCAGTAAGTTTCTTCTCTTTGTAAGAAAACTGGACTGTTCAACTGAGACGCATCATGTCAGGGTTTGCTGAATTCGTACCACCTCCCGAATGCCCAGTTTTTGAGCCGAGTTGGGAGGATTTTTCGGATCCTTTGGGATATATAAACAAGATTCGTCCAATTGCTGAGAAAACTGGCATCTGCAAAATTAGACCCCCAGAGGTAACCATTTACTAGTATTTTTGAAACGTTTATCAATTCATACATTTAGAACACGTCTCCATGACCTGCCTACCTCTAGTGTATTCATGGGATTTTAGGCCTACGTAAAATTTACGTGCGGCTTTGTGTTTTCACTTGTGGAGGTCAAACACGACCAAATTCTAATCTAAAAATCTAATTTGATATCTAATTAGTTGGTTGCTTTAAATGCTAGAAAATAATAGAACGTCTGCTTTAGATCCATATTACCAACGGAGAGGCTTTTGTTATTGTTTTCTTTTCGGCCTTGCTGATTTCCTAGCAGAACCGCGACAGGGACTATGTTGTAACGACTGCTACATAATTATTGAGTATTAAACTTGATGTTTCTTCGTGGTGCATGTTGAAGTGCGACAATGGATAATAACAGTTGTATATGTCTTTAAAAAAAGTCAAGATGCCAAAACCTAACTACCTAGAGTATGAGACTCATTCCACAGTAGGGTTGGGGTTAGGCCTGTGTTGCAAACATGGACAACAATACTAAACATGAACAAATCATGAAATCACTAGTATTAATGCTGGCTCCCATATCTCGTGGGGTTTGGGTCTGTAAAAGTAAATTATTAAATAACTTTCTAGGTGTTTGTAAGGCTTTGTAGATTCAAAGTAAAACCATTAAATCCAACAAGCAGCCTTTGTTTATCTTTAATAGTTTAGACCGGGTTTTGTGCCTGGACTAGACAGCAATTAGAACAATTATGGGATGGATTTAGGCCTAGTTGATAAAGCATAGATTAGTGGTAGAACATTTAATTGCAGATCAAGAGATCGCAGTTTCAAGCCCCCACCTGTACGTTGATTCTGATCAAAGCATCTTCTAATTGAAAACGTTATTATTCTTGCCATAGTTGTGTGGTGTTGATGATGTTGGTGCTCAGTTACTCACCTGCTCTCCCTCCCTCCTGCTCTCCCTCCAGGACTGGCAGCCTCCCTTTGCCTGCGACATACGAAACTTCCGTTTCACTCCTCGAGTTCAGAGGCTCAACGAGCTGGAGGTAAGAGGCTACCAGAGTAGCAGGAGGTAGGCTGGTGTATCACCAGGAGGTAGGATGGTGTATCACCAGGAGGTAGGCTGGTGTATCACCAGGAGGTAGGCTGGTGTATCACCAGGAGGTAGGCTGGTGTATCACCAGGAGGTAGGCTGGTGTATCACCAGGAGGTTGGCTGGTGTATCACCAGGAGGTAGGATGGTGTATCACCAGGAGGTAGGCTGGTGTATCACCAGGAGGGTAGCTGGTGTATCACCAGGAGGTAGGATGGTGTATCACCAGGAGGTAGGCTGGTGTGTCACCAGGAGGTAGGCTGGTGTATCACCAGGAGGTAGGCTGGTGTATCACCAGGAGGTAGGCTGGTGTATCACCAGGAGGTAGGCTGGTGTATCACCAGGAGGTAGGCTGGTGTATCACCAGGAGGTAGGCTGGTGTGTCACCAGGAGGTAGGCTGGTGTATCACCAGGAGGTAGACTGGTCGAAGCCTGGTGAGCATCCCTGAGAACCTGAAGTGTGTTCATGCTGTCCCCAGCCTGATTTATCTGTGAACCCTCATCTGGTCCCACATCATCACTCACGCTCACACACACTCACAAGCGTCAAAATGAATAATAACAGTGATGTATTGTCTTCTGTCTCCCCTCCAGGCTCTCACCAGAGTCAAGCTCAACTTCCTGGACCAGATTGCTAAGTTCTGGGAGCTGCAGGGATCCAGGCTCCGTGTCCCTCATGTGGAGAGGAAGATTCTGGATCTGTACCAGCTCAGCAAGGTAGCTAGCCCTAACCCTGACCCAGCCCTAACCCAGACCAGCTCAGCCCTGCCCTAACCATAGCTGTGTGTTGCAGGTGGTGCAGGCGGAGGGGGGGTTCGAGGCGGTGTGTAAGCAGAAGTGCTGGGCGGCGGTGGCTTGCAGGATGGGCCTGCCTCCAGGGAAGGGCTGTGGCTCTCTGCTGCGCTCCCACTACGAGAGGCTGCTCTACCCATACGAGCTGTTCCAGTCTGGGGCCACGCTCACCGTGAGTGGAGCACACTCACGCACTCATCCACTCACTCACTCACTCTCTCACACACACTCACACAATTTAATACACACACTCGCACGTACAGACACCAGGGATGCATTGGTATGTCATCAAACTGTTTGGTACGCCCACTGTGGTTTAGTACACACATGAACCGGATGTCATGGTGCACTGCTGACAAAATGCAAGTTGTAAATTCAGTTCTGGAGAGGAGAGGGGAAACTAACAACAATACTTATTCTCTCATCGCCAACGCGAGTGTGGTGAAGATGGTGCGCATCATTGATGGTGATGGTGGTGAGGGCTAGTTACATTTACATTTAGTCATTTAGCAGACGCTCTTATCCAGAGCGACTTACAGTAAGTACAGGGACATTCCCCCGAGGCAAGTAGAGTGAAGTGCCTTGCCCAAGGACACAACGTCATTTTGCACAGCCGGGAATCGAACCAGTGACCTTCTGATTACTAGCCCGATTCCCTAACCACTCAGCCACCTGACTCCCGCTAGTGAGACAGAAACGTGATGGTGGTGAGACAGAAAGAAGCATGTTTGTAGAGGCACCTCTGTCTTACAAATCTGGGGGAAAATTTTGGATTCATCGTTCAACAATGACGATGTAAGATGACCATACCAAACAAAGTACGTCTGCAAACGTTGTCTCCCCAAGAGTACACACTGGTAACAGGAAATCTGAGTCCACTCACTGGCCAAAACAAAGCTGTCTCTCACAGCTGCCTTCCAGCAGCAGTTGGGGTGAGTGATCCCTGTGATTGATCCTGTCCAGGGCATCCAGCGGCTGTACGAGGAGGGGGAGGAGGGGGAGGAGCTGAATGAAAGGGTGGAGGAAGAGGAGGATGAAGAGGAGGATGAAGATGAGGATGAGAGGGAGAGACTGAGTGACCAGACTCAGAACAAGGACCTCCCCCACCCTGACCCCCACCCTGAGCGGAGGTCTCGGAGGCTGAAGTCTGAGGTGTGTGTCTGTACGTGTGTCTCTGTGTGTGTGTGCGCTCGCATATCTCTTTGTGTGTGTATCTCTCTGTGTTTATCTCTCTGTGTGTGTGTCTCTGTTTGTGTATCTGTGTGTGTTCTCATGCTGCTCTACTTCCTCAGAGGGAAAACAAGGAGCCCAAAACCCTGCAGTTGTTCTCCAGACACAAAGTGGTGGAGCTCCTTCCTGCAGGTACGCTCCTGGCCCTCACCCTAATTCCCGAAGGGAGGGAGATCTGCATGCAGCGCCTGACACACTGCATCCTGACACACTGCATCCTGACACACTGCATCCTGACACACTGCATCCTGACACACTGCATCCTGACACTACACACTATACTGTTTTTATGAAAACATTTTCATAGTAGTAAAGTAAAGCTTTGTTGTGTCAGGAGACGATGCCTTCAACAAGAGACAGAGGCACCTGAAGGCCTTCGCCATCAAGATGCAGCCTCGCAAGCAGAGTCTGGAGGTCAACTTTGTGAGTACTGAGCTGGGGCTGGGGTCAACACTGCACCTCTTACCTGTGTGCTAGCAGCCTTAGGTGTATGCTAGCATGGTTACCTGTGTGCTAGCAGGCTTACCTGTGTGTTCGCAGGCTTGCCTGAGTGATGGCAGGATTACCAGTGTGATGGCAGGCTTACCTGTGTGTTCGTAGGCTTACCTGTGTGATGGCAGAATTACCTGTGTGATGGCAGAATTACCTGTGTGATGGCAGAATTACCTGTGTGATGGCAGAATTACCTGTGTGATGGCAGAATTACCTGTGTGATGGCAGGCTTGCCTGTGTGATGGCAGGCTTGCCTGTGTGATGGCAGAATTACCTGTGTGATGGCAGGCTTACCTGTGATAGCAGGCTTACCTGTGTGATGGCAGGCTTACCTGTGTGATGGCAGGCTTACCTGTGTGATGGCAGGCTTACCTGTGTGATGGCAGGCTTACCTGTGTGATGGCAGGCTTACCTGTGTGATGGCAGGCTTACCTGTGATAGCAGGCTTGCCTGTGTGATGGCAGGCTTACCTGTGTGATGGCAAGCTTACCTGTGATAGCAGGCTTACCTGTGTGATGGAAGGCTTGCCTGTGTGATGGCAGGCTTACCTGTGTGATGGCAGGCTTACCTGTGTGATGGCAGGCTTGCCTGTGTGATGGCAGGCTTGCCTGTGTGATGGCAGGCTTGCCTGTGTGATGGCAGGCTTGCCTGTGTGCTTACCTGTGTGCTTACCTGTCCCTGTGCTGCTGCTGATCCCCCAGGTGGACCTGTACATGTGTCTGAGCTGCGGCCGTGGAGATGAGGAGGAGCGTCTGCTGCTGTGTGACGGCTGTGACGACAGCTACCACACCTTCTGCCTGATCCCCCCTCTGCAGGACGTGCCCCGGGGGGACTGGCGCTGCCCCAAGTGTGTGGCTGAGGTATGAGACTAGCGCAGAACTGTGGTGCTGGTATATACAGTGTGTGTGTGTGTGTGTGTGTGTGTGTGTGTGTGTGTGTGTGTGTGTGTGTGTGTGTGTGTGTGTGTGTGTGTGTGTGTGTGTGTGTGTGTGTGTGTGTGTGTGTGTGTGTGTGTGTGTGTGTGTGTGTGTGTGTGTGTGTGTGTGTGTGTGTGTGTGTGTGTATATATATATCTCCTGTATAAACTTGTTGTGTTGTGCAGGAGTGCAGCAAGCCTCGCGAGGCGTTCGGGTTTGAGCAGGCGGGCCGGGAGTACAGCCTGCAGGGCTTCGGAGAGATGGCCGACCACTTCAAGTCTGATTACTTCAACATGCCCGTGCACGTATGTGTCAGTGTCAGCATCTTCCACACGCAGGCCCGACCCTGACCCAAGGCAGGGCCGACCCTGACCCAAGGCAGGGCCGTCCCTGACCCAAGGCAGGGCCGTCCCTGACCCAAGGCAGGGCCGACCCTGACCCAAGGCAGGGCCCACCCTGACCCAAGGCAGGGCCCACCCTGACCCAAGGCAGGGCCCACCCTGACCCAAGGCAGGGCCCACCCTGACCCAAGGCAGGGCCCACCCTGCAGGGCCGCCCAGTTACAGTGTGTCCCATTCATTGGCTAGACTGTGGCGGCCCTCCATAGTCTAATTTGTCCTGCCATAGTTTCATAAAGTTTCAAATTGAACCTGAAATATGAGTACACTTCGCATTACATAAAATATCTCTAACGTTCACCAGTCACCCCCTCTGTCCCCCCCGTGGTACGTGTGCATATTCTTTCAGTCACAGACACGCACCGGAAACGTTCTTTGCTCCCTGCGTCTAAGACAGCAAGTAGTTTTGCGGACACATGGTATGACTGCTAACAAAATTAGTTCAGTTTTCTCGCTGGTGGCACTGGTGGATTTCGTTCTATGATCGGAACATTCCAGGTCAAATCAGACTTTCTAACACACTGCAAGGAGACACCTGCCTGCGGATCAATGGGCCAAGGGTTAGGGTTAGAGCCCAGAATCATTCCAATATGAAAGGATTAGGGTTACATTGCGTGTCCACTAGGGGTGGGGTAAAAAATCGATTCGCATTGGAATCGGGATTCAGTCTTCTACAACAAAATTGTGATAATTTTTTTTTTTTTACAATGAGTTCACTAAACTGCAAGAAAAACAATACATTTCAAGGTTTTGATGCATTGGGATTTTTTTCTTCAACACTTAACTGCCTATCACAGGCAAATAGAAACAAGTAACACTAAACAGAAAACTGGAATCAAATGTAAGCATATATTGAATAGAAATTTGATACAAAATCGTGAATAGAAAAATTTGAATCGATTTTTTATCGAATCGTGACCCCAAGAATCGAATCAATCGTGAGGTACCAAAAGATTCCTCATTTTCAATAAAACCAGGCGTTGACGCTCGTGTAGGGCTTTGTGGGAAGGCAAGCATTGCAAACTTTATGTAAATGAGGAGCGTTAAATGCTAGCGTTGGCCACTCGGATTGGTTTCTTGTAAAGTAGCAACCGTTGGTCATGGTAAACATTTCTAGGTTTCAGTTTCAAGATGGAGGACAAACTTATCTTGTGTGGCTGCACATCCAGTCCTGTTCAGAACAAAGTTACGTAATGTGACGAGCCTGAATTTAAAGATTAAATTACAATAATAATGCATGGTGCAGGTTTGCCGATGTTGTCAGTGTCCCTGGTGTATTTTTATACTTTTAAATTGTCTTGTCACATTACGTGACTATTCTGTGCCACTGCTAGCTCGCTAGCCCGGCCGACACACGACTGATTTGAGTGACCGGTAGCGTAACATGTACTCTAAACTTGCACTAGTAAAATATTGTGTATTTTTTCACAAATGTTGTGTAGGTTGATCGATATTGTGAGTATATGAACCCAAGTCTGCACGCTTGGCCATGACTACAACAGTGACCTTAGAGGACTTTAACTCTGTATTAACCTGTCTAACATGCCCCTGTGTAGAGCGTAAAAAAATGCTGTAGTGGACACGTAGGGCGTTAAGGTAAGAGCCCAGAATCATTAAAATATTAAAGGGCATTAGAACTGTTGTTTTTTAGCCGAGAAAAATAAAATGTCAGAACTGCAGGTTTATAGGTGCAGGTGCATAGATTACCATTAGATGTTTTTTTGGTATACTGTACATGCTCTAATCAATTTTGTGTTTCCATTAGGGGTGCAACAATTCAACAAGCCCACGGTTCGGTTCGGTTTTTGGGTCACGGTTTTGGTTTTGGTTCGGTTTTGTTTAGCAAATTAGGGGGAAGAAAAAAAACATGACCATTTCAGTGTTTTCTCTGTATTTTCTGTGTATTTTCTGTATATCCGGCTAAGTGGGAGGTCCTGAAGCGCAGAAGGGGGGTGGATCCGGCGACTCAAAACGGGGTTGGAGGAAACCGGAAAACCGAACACAAAAAAATACACTGCCTACATAGCTTATCTGTATAAAAAAAACCTGCTTGTACATCTGGGCAATGTATATTTTAATTTCAGAATATGCACTGCATGGGTGTGAAACGTTAAAAATAAACACTGCAACAATCGTTTTTACAAGCAGCAATTATCCATCGGATTAAATTAACCAAAAACGCACTGGATGAGACAAACAGTCCATCATGTGACCATGACCATGTAAACAGCACAGGCTACTTGTGGGACTTATTTGAAAAAGTTAAGCACATTTTGTTGTCTGTTGTCTGACATTTTCCCCCTGAGGGAAACGAGGCTAACAGCTAGCCCTCTCAACCAGCACAAGCTCAAGTGAGGGAAACGAGGCTAACAGCTAGCCCTCTCAACCAGCACAAGCTCAAGTGAGGGAAACGAGGCTAACAGCTAGCCCTCTCAACCAGCACAAGCTCAAGTGAGGGAAACGAGGCTAACAGCTAGCCCTCTCAACCAGCACAAGCTCAAGTGAGGGAAACGAGGCTAACAGCTAGCCCTCTCAACCAGCTCAAGTGTCACTTGAAGTGCCTCCCCCTCTGTCTTAACCTGAAAATTCACCTCAAAACGCATCGAAAATGCAAACACAAGATTTTTGTGAAACTTCAATGAGGGATAAAGACTAACAAGACATATAACAACATTGAACACTACACAAACAGTATTTTTTTTTTCTCATTTAGGCATATCATTTTCCATAGTGACAAAGGTGCCGTATCCAATAAAAAAGGTTCCGGAATAGCCCTGGTTAGCATACTTTACACGTGCCTGGCTTCGTAAGATTTGCCTCTCCAGCAGTGTTGCCAACTCCTCAGTAAGGAAAGTAGTGGTGCTGCGTGAGGCTATAGTGAGACTGACCGCCTCTGAGTGCTTTGGGATGGCGGAGGAGCTCACGGCAGCACCCGCTGCTCTTTGAGGACAGTACTGCGATCCGTGCTTTCATGTCAGAGTCTCTAAAACACCAGCAAGTCTCCAACAACATAAAAGTCGCCAGGAGGGTTTGGAAAGATCGCCAGATATAGCGAGAAAGTCACTAAGCTGGCAACACTGCTCTGTGGGTGTTCGGTTGTGTTTTAAAAATAAATAAATAAAAGTTTTCTAGTAGATCCGAAAAACCACGGTTACATGTAAAACCAAACCGTTATTTTTCGGTTCGGTTTTGCACCCCTAGTTTCCACCGTATGTGAACTGCGATAAACTGTCTCTTTAACCATGTGTGTAGGTGTGACGTTTTTTCATCACCCACATGATCGATGTTTTTGATAAAAATGTTTACACAAGCACAAAGTTCTTCATAGATAGCCTCTCAATTATGCTCTCAAAGTGCACCAGATTGATGGATTTTACTTTAAAACGCACATCATGTTCCTGAATGACCACCAAGATGGTAAAGAACTGACTAACCTCTGCCCTCAGATGGTGCCCACAGAGTTGGTGGAGAAGGAGTTCTGGCGGGTGGTGAGCTCCATCGAGGAGGACGTGATTGTTGAGTACGGAGCTGATATCAGCTCCAAGGATGTGGGCAGTGGGTTCCCAGTACGAGACGGCAGGAGGAGGCTGCTTGGAGACGAGGAGGTGACACACACACACAACATACACACTTATACTGTGTATATACACACACATATATACTGAAACATATACATGTACACACACAAACAACATGTTTACTATCACACACAGGACTGACAGTGACAGTAGCTGGCAGTGTATGTCATCCCTTCCACCCTTCTCCACCTTCTCCCTCCACCCCTCTCCAGGAGTATGCTAACTCTGGTTGGAACCTGAACAACATGCCAGTTCTGGAGCAGTCTGTCCTGACCCACATCAACGTGGACATCTCTGGGATGAAGGTTCCCTGGTTGTATGTGGGCATGTGCTTCTCCTCCTTCTGCTGGCACATAGAGGACCACTGGAGCTACTCCATCAACTTCCTGCACTGGTACACACACCCACACACCTACATTTACATTACACACACACACACACACACACACACACACACACACACACACACACACACACACACTGGTTAGTCCTGAACACCTGTTCTCACACACCTTGGGCAAGGCCCAAGGACACAACGTCAGTTGGCATGACCGGGAATCGTACTGGCAACCTTCGGATTACTAGCCCGATTCCCTCACCGCTCAGCCACCTGACTCCCTACACACACTCACACTTACACATCCTAACCCTGACCTCCCTGTGCAGGGGGGAGCCCAAGACGTGGTATGGCGTGCCAGCACAGGCGGCGGAGCAGCTGGAGGCAGTGATGAAGAAGCTGGCGCCAGAGCTGTTCGACTCCCAGCCTGACCTGTTGCACCAGCTGGTCACCATCATGAACCCCAACGTGCTCATGCAGCACGGAGTCCCTGTACGGCTCCACATTCATACTATACTCTATACTCATACTATACTCTATACTCATCACTATACTTTATACTCATACTATACTCTAAACTCATACTGTACTCATACTATACTCTACACTCATCACTATACTCTATACTCATCACTATACTCTACACTCATCACTATACTTTATACTCATCACTATACTTTATACTCATACTATACTTTATACTCATACTATACTCTAAACTCATCACTAGACTCTATACTCATACTATACTCTATACTCATACTATACTCTACACACATCACTATACTGTATACTCAGCACTCCAATCTCTACTCATTACTCTATACTCAACACTGTTCTCTATCACTATACTCACCACCATACTCAATACTCAGCATACTTATCACTACCTGCACTCATCACTATACTCACCACCGTATTCATTACTATGCTCGTCAATATATATGTGTATAATCAGTGTGTGTGTGTGTGTGTGAACAGGTGTTCAGGACTAACCAGTGTGTGTGTGTGTGTGTGAGAACAGGTGTTCAGGACTAACCAGTGTGTGTGTGTGTGAACAGGTGTTCAGGACTAAGAAGTGTGTGTGTGAACAGGTGTTCAGGACTAACCAGTGTGTGTGTGTGTGAACAGGTGTTCAGGACTAACCAGTGTGTGTGTGTGTGTGAACAGGTGTTCAGGACTAACCAGTGTGTGTGTGTGTGGGTGTGTGAACAGGTGTTCAGGACTAACCAGTGTGCGTGTGTGTGTGTGAACAGGTGTTTAGGACTAACCAGTGTGTGTGTGTGTGTGTGTGTGTGTGTGTGTGTGTGAACAGGTGTTCAGGACTAACCAGTGTGCTGGGGAGTTTGTGGTGACATTCCCCAGAGCCTACCACAGTGGCTTCAACCAGGGATACAACTTTGCTGAAGCTGTCAATTTCTGCACTGCTGACTGGGTATGCAACATTCCTTGTATTAAAATGTATATGATTATTACCATTTATAATGCTTTTATTAGTAGTATTATTATTAGCTTGATGTGTGTGTACATGCTGTGTGTGTGTGTGTGTGTGTGTCTGTACATGTTGTGTGTGTACATGCTGTGTGTGTGTGTCTGTACATGCTGTGTGTTTACATGCTGTGTGTGTGTGTGTGTACATGCTGTGTGTGTGTGTGTGTGTACATGCTGTGTGTGTACATGCTGTGTGTGTGTGTGTCCAGCTCCCAGTGGGGCGTCAGTGTGTGTCCCACTACCGGCGCCTGCAGCGCTACTGTGTGTTCTCCCATGACGAGCTGCTCTGCAAGATGGCGTCTGAGCCAGAACGTCTGGACGTGGAGCTGGCGGGCGCCGTGTTCTCAGAGCTCAGCCGCACCATGGAGGAGGAGAGCAGGCTGCGGCTCGCCCTCACACAGATGGTGAGGGATGACGGCTGGCCTGGTGTTCATGTTGATCTGTGGAGATTAAAGCGTCATTTAGTGGACTCTCTTCCTCCTCTCCTCCAGGGGGTGGTGTCTTCGGAGCAGGAGGTGTTTGAGCTGCTGCCTGATGATGAGCGCCAGTGTGTGAGGTGTAAGACCACCTGCTTCCTGTCTGCCGTGACGTGCTCCTGCAGCGCTGAGCGCCTGGCGTGTCTACACCACGCCGCCCAGCTGTGTGACTGCAGCATGGACCGCAAGTGTCTCAGGTAGTCTTCTCCTCCCAAACTCTCTGAGCGGTGTGCCTCCAGAGATCATGCAGATTTGATTGTGTTGATCACCTGTGTGTGTGTGTGCAGGTACAGGTATGCCCTGGAGGACCTTCCCAGCATGGTGTTGGGGGTGGGGTCCAGGGCCCAGTCCTACGACTCCTGGTCCAGGCGTGTGAGCGAGGCACTGGCCGCAGAGACCCGAAATAAGAGAGGTAGGGCTCCCCTCCCTCCTCACTCCTCCCCCCCACTCCTCCCATCTCCCCTCACTGAAACGGCCGAGGGCACGTGCCGAGGGGTCGTGCCGAGGGGTCATGCTGAGGGTCTGTTCCTCCAGACCTGATCGAGCTGCGGGTGCTGCTGGAGGATGCAGAGGAGCGCAGGTATCCGGATAACAGTGTGCTGCGCCGCCTCAGGGACACAGTGAAGGACGCAGAGACCTGCTCCTCAGTAGCACAGATGCTGCTCAGCCGCAAGCACCGACACAGGTAACACACACTCAGAGAGACACACACACACTCAGGCGCACACACACACGCACACACACAGGCACACGCACACACTCTATCTCTGTCTCAGTATATCTGTGTGTGTGTGTGTGTGTGTGTAGCGGTGGGGCCCAGGCCAGCAGGGGGCGCTCCAGGCTGACAGTGGAGGAGCTGAAGGGCTTCGTAGACCAGCTGGACCGCCTGCCCTGCGTCATAAGCCAGACTCAGCAGGTCAAGGTAACCTGGACCCCTGACCCCTAACCCTGACCCCTAACTCATAAATCCATGATTGCCAGTGGAAAAAACTATTTCTGACTTTCCAACACTAGGCCATGATTGCCCGGCCTAAAATCCATTATTGTTAGGAGGAATTATGTATTTTTAAGGGCGTAATGTCCTTTCAAAGACTTGCATACTGGCCCTCCTACAGTGCATACTAGCCCTGCGTCAGTGCATACTGAGTGATCACCTTTGCCTCCCAGGAGCTGCTGGAGAGTGTGGAGGACTTCCGGGAGCGGTCCCAGCTGGCGCTGAATGAGCCGCTGCCAGACTCGGTCACGCTGCAGGCTCTGCTGGACCTGGGCAGCAGCCTGGACCTGGACCTGCCCCAGCTGCCCCGCCTCAAACAGGACCTGCAGCAGGCGCGTTGGCTGGACGAGGTGTGTGTGTTTGCGTGTATAAAGTATGTCTCTGTCTACCCAGTGAGCTTTACCCGGGGTATAACCCTGCCCCCTGCCCCAGGTGCGTGTGACCCTGGCAGACCCCCAGCGTGTGACCCTGGAGATGATGAAGCGCCTGATCGACTCGGGGGTGGGGCTGCCTCCACACCCAGCGCTGGAGAAGGCCATGGCCGACCTGCAGGAGCTGCTCACGGTGTCTGAGAGGTGGGAGGACAAGGCCCGTGCATGCCTGCAGGCCAGGTGAGACACACACACACACACACATCATAGATATACACACACACACTATACATACACACACACTGTAACACACACCTGTACCCCCAGGCCCCGGCACAGCATGGCGACCCTGGAGAGCATCGTGGTGGAGGCTAGAAACATCCCGGCCTACCTGCCCAACGTGCTGGCTCTGAGGGCAGCCCTGCTCAAGGCCCGGGACTGGGCTAGCAAGGTGGAGGCCATACAGGTAGCACCTCTAACCCCACACACGCACACACACACACACACCTCTGCAGTATATCATTCCTACTGTGTGTGTGTAGAGCGGCAGCAGCTATGGTTACCTGGAGCAGCTGGAGTGTCTGGTGTCTCGGGGGCGGAGCCTCCCGGTGAGGCTGGATGCCCTGGTGCAGCTGGAGAGTCAGGTGTCCTCGGCCCGGGCCTGGAGGGAGAGGACCGCTCGCACCTTCCTCAAGAAGAACTCCACACACACCCTGCTGCAGGTTAGAACACACACACCCTGCTGCTCACCTGGGTGGTCCAAACAAAGGTTCTCATCCAAATATCTCCCCCTGTCCTCCCCCCCAGGTCCTGAGCCCTCGTGTGGACATTGGTGTCTATGGCAACAGCAAGAACAAGCGTCGGCGTGTGAAGGAGCTGCAGGAAAAGGATGGCGGTGCGGCGCTAGAGAGCCAGCAGGACGACAGCATGGAGGAGCCGGCCCCAGACCAGGCCTCCGTGGTGGCAGCCTTCAGGGCCCAGGAGCAGCAGGAGGCCCATGCCATCCACGCTCTGCGCTCCGCCAACCTGGCCAAGATGGCCCTGGCTGAGCGCATTGAGGAGGTGAGGTTCTGCCTGTGCCGCCGCACGGCCGGTGGCTTCATGCTGCAGTGTGAGCTCTGCAAGGACTGGTTCCACGGTGCCTGCGTGCCGCTGCCCAAGACGGGCGCCCAGAAGAAGCAGGGCTGGCAGAGCAGCAAGGACTCCAGGTTCCTGTGCCCCCTGTGCCAGCGCTCACGCCGGCCCCGCTTGGAGACCATCCTCTCCCTGCTGGTGTCCCTGCAGAAGCTGCCTGTCCGCCTGCCGGAGGGAGAGGCCCTGCAGTGCCTCACGGAGAGGGCCATGGGCTGGCAGGTACTGCAGTGTGTGTGTGTGGTGTAGAGGGTGTAGTATGGAGAGGGCCATGGGCTGGCAGGTACTGCAGTGTGTGTGTGTGTGTGTGGTGTAGAGGGTGTAGTATGGAGAGGGCCATGGGCTGGCAGGTACTGCAGTGTGTGTGTGGTGTAGAGGGTGTAGTATTGTTGTTACCGTACCAAATACCAGTGAAATTTCGGTACTCAATACGATTTTCGATACCAAAGCAAAAAACTAAAATAGGTTACTGAACATCACTCATTTGTGGACAGTAACAGTCACCTACAATATCTAAGGATGTACTTAACATAACGTGGCAGAATATAAACAACAACATGAATACAATCACAGTGCATGTAGGCCTGAAGGCAAAAAATGTGCGTGGACTGAATGTAGACATGAAGCAAACTCAGTAGATGACTTACAGATCATTTGTAGAGCTTTTTTGTGACAACACTAGTGCAGTGTTTCCCACAGAATATCATCATATTTGTGGCGGTAGACAGGAGCGGAGCCAGACGTTGTAAAAATGTGGGTCTGGGCCCAAAGCTATGTTCTAGTATCGGATGTGAGTGTAGTTAAGGACTTCAAAAAGTAATGCAAGCGCATTGCACTCAAGAACTGTTTTTATTTGAGTGCAAAATAGTTGTTGGAGCTTTACATAATATAAACATTACGTTGGACTCATTGTTATATTTACTGAATATATTAACTATGAATATTATTATGTTTAACATGAATGTATCTGTTTTGGACACATTTGTGCAGAAAATTATGATACTAACCTTTCGTAAACTCTGGATTGATTCTCCTGCCGATTATCGGAAAAGGCCCGGAGACAGGAGGGCTGTTCACAGACGAGTCTGTAGTGTGAGTGTAAGAACGGACTGAGCGAATCAATGCGTTGACGCATTAAAACGCTCATGACAGATAATGACATCACATACACACAGCAGGGGAAGAAAGAACTGCCAGGGAGAGATCAAGAGATGAGACAGCTCTACAAGGAAATGTTTTTTTTGGCCATGTTAATAAACAGTAAAAAAAAAAGAAAAGAAAAAAAGATGAAAAAGTGAATACCTTTATGTATGGGAAACACTGTAGTGTGTCGGATGCAGACTGACGCCCCTTCCTCCCCCCAGGACCGAGCCCGCCAGGCCCTGGCTACAGACGAGCTGTCGTCGGCACTGGCCAAGCTTTCAGTGCTGTCCCAGCGCATGGTGGAGCAGGCTGCCAGGGAGAAGACTGAGAAGATCATCACTGCTGAGCTGCAGAAGGCTGCTGCCAACCCTGACCTGCAGGTAACCTGACGCCCCTAGCCCTGACCCCCTAGTCCTGACCCCCTAGTCCTGACCCCCTAGCCCTGACCCCCTAGTCCTGACCCCCTAGCCCTGACCCCCTAGCCCTGACCCCCTAGTCCTGACCCCCTAGTCCTGACCCCCTAGTCCTGACCCCCTAGCCCTGACCCCCTAGCCCTGACCCCCTAGCCCTGACCCCCTAGTCCTGACCCCCTAGTCCTGACCCCCTAGTCCTGACCCACTAGCCCTGACCCCCTAGCCCTGACCCCCTAGCCCTGACCCCCTAGCCCTGACCCCCTAGCCCTGACCCCCTAGCCCTGACCCCCTAGTCCTGACCCCCTAGCCCTGACCCCCTAGCCCTGACCCCCTAGCCCTGACCCCCTAGCCCTGACCCCCTAGCCCTGACCCCCTAGCCCTGACCCCCTAGTCCTGACCCCCTAGTCCTGACCCCCTAGCCCTGACCCCCTAGCCCTGACCCCCTAGTCCTGACCCCCTAGTCCTGACCCACTAGCCCTGACCCCCTAGCCCTGACCCCCTAGCCCTGACCCCCTAGCCCTGACCCCCTAGCCCTGACCTTGACGCGCCCTGTGTGTGTGTCCAGGGCCACCTCCAGACGTTCCAGCAGGCTGGGTTCAGCAGAGCTCCGTCCCCTCAGCAGCCAGCGGAGTACGACGACGAGGAGACAGACTCAGACGAGGACATCAGAGAGACCTATGGATACCACGCCAAGGTAACCATGGCAGCTTAGATACAATAGTAAAAGGTAACCATGGCAGCCTAGATACCACCCCAAGGTAACCATGGAAGCCTAGATACCACCCCAAGGTAACCATGGCAGCCTAGATATGATGCCAAGGTAACCGTGGCAGCCTAGATACAACAGCAAGGTAACCATAGCAGACTAGATATGACAGCAAGGTTACTAGAGATGCTCCGATCAGGTTTTTTGGTGCCGATCACTGAAATCAGTATCTGCCGATCCGATCATACCGATCACCGATCACGGTGTCGATTGAAGCATTCTATTTATTGTGTAGCATTATTTATGAAATTAATTATTCTTAACAACATTGGTATTGTATTTTAAGTATTTAAATTACAAGACGAGAGAGTATAATGAATTGACAACCATCCGTTCTATTGCAGGGAACGTGCAACATTCCAGTGTAGAAGCTCTCTCGCTTACTATAAAATGTGTAAATAATAATAAATATTTAAATAATAATAAAATATAAATATTTAAATAAAAATCACAACAATAGAATCACATGTGCAACATTCCACTCTCTAGAGGCTCTCAAGAGAACTTGGAGCTTATACAGTAGCTTTCCTGTGGAAAAATAATACAAACTTAACTGCAACATAAACAGGCTATAGCCAAATATCCAATATGTTTAAAGTCAGTCAGTTTCAAGTCAATTTGTCTGCATTTAGGAGGAGATAACAGACAGAATAAAGATAAAAGGTGCACAGGAAGTCAGCAATTAAACAAAAAAACAAAACATGTATATCTATCTGTATAGTGTCTCACTCACTCGCTCTCACATCCTTTACTCACTCTCTCACTTCACGCACGCACTCACTCGGAGAGGGGGCATACTATAGTATTCTAACCTTACTTCTGATCAAGCAGCATCACTGAAAGATTTGGTGCGGAGAGGAAGACTCGTGCTGCTTGTGCGAGAGCCTTCCAAAAAGCAGTGGCTGTCCGTGACTGTTTTCGTTCGAATGCGGGTCTCACAGAGTAACGTCGCACATGTGCGATTCTGAAAATTCCAACCGACTATTTTCCGATAGGCAAAAACTATGACAAACGTTATAGTATGGCTTCAAAATGTACAATTAGAGGCTAACAAGTAACACTATCAGGTAGTAGCATTGCTACGAGTATTATGCTAGGTTGCTAGGTAACGGAAGCTAACTAAAGCTAGCTAGCTTCCGTTTTGGAAAACAAACTCTGGTGGAAGCGTCGGAAATATTTAGAACTCACGCATCTAAAGGTTAAATAATCATTTATTACCATTGGCGGCCTGAAATTCCTATCTAACATTTTATTGAAATGTCTCTGATAGTAGTTCTCGCAGATGTTATGTCATCTGATCGGCCATGTTTGATCGGCCGTTTTGAGAACGCCGATCAAAACTGATAATGGGAATATCGGCCGATATGGATAGGCGCCGATAAGATCGGAGCATCCCTAAAGGTTACCATAGCAGCCTGGGTACGATACAAAAACCCAACTTAAAGAGAAGTGTCTGACGGGTGTGTGTGTTCCAGGACCCTGGAGAGGGGAAGCCCTACCTTTTCTGTGACGAGGAGATCCCTGTGAAGTCGGAGGAGGTGGTCAGCCACATGTGGGCTGCTGCCACACACTCCTTCTGTGCTGAACATGCCTACTCCTCTGCATCCAAGTCCTGCGCCCAGAGTAAGACCCTACCCTCTGCCTGTCTGTCTTGCTAACCCTGCGCCCAGAATAAGACCCTATGCTCTGCCTGTAACCTGTCTATCTCTCCATTTCCTGCCCGCCAGACATGGGCCCCCCCAGGAAGCAGCCCAGGAAGACCCCCCTGGTGCCCCGCAGCTTGGAGCCCCCAGTGCTGGAGCTGTCCTCTGCAGCCAAGGCCCAGCTGGAGCAGCTGATGCTGCTTGGGGACCTGCTGGAGGTGTCCCTGGACGAGACACAGCACATCTGGAGGATCCTGCAGGCCACACACCCCCCTTCAGAGGACCGCTTCCTGCAGGTCATGGAGGTAGGAGCCCCTGCTAATATGTTTATCATACTTATGTTTATCCAACATAAGTATGTTGGATAAACTGTTGGATAAATCTGTCCTGTTCCTCTTTCCCTAGCCCGAGGACTCCCTGATGGAGAAGACTGTGAAGATGAGGATGAAGGAGTCAGAGAAGAAGAGGAGGAGGAAGTTGGAGCGTGCGGAGCAACACATGATGCTGGCTGTGACAGGGGGCGGGGCCAGTGGGGGCGGGGCCAGCGGGAGCGATGTGGGCCGACCCAAGAGCAGGGAGCTGAAGCGTGTTGGTCTGGAGCTGGGAGCTAAACCCAAGAAGAAGAAGCTGAACCTGGAGAAGTCCCGGGAGCTGAAGCAGCTAGCCAAGCGCCTGGCCAAGGAGGAGAAAGAGAGGAAGAGGAAGGAGAGGGCGGTGCTGAAGGCAGAGGCCCTGAGGGAGGGTCTGGAGAAAAGGAAGGAGAGGAAGGTTCTAGACATCCCCTCCAAGTACGACTGGTCCGGGGCCGAGGACTCCAACGATGAGAACGCCGTGTGTGCAGCAAAGAACTGCCAGAGGCCTTGCAAGGATAAGGTAAGCTCCTAGATCACCATGACTACCAGTGCATATCACCATGACTACCAATATATACAACATCACTACCAGTATATATCACTAATATATATCGCCATGACTACCATTATATATTACTAGGGCTGGGTGATACAGCCTAAAATGTAATCAGATTTTTTTCACACAACAACCGATTAACAGTTTTAATAGTATTTTTTACTGATATTCTTTTTTACAAAAGATTATTTAATCTTTTTAACATTTATTTATTTACTTTGTTTTTATTTTAACAATAAAAGTTTTTAACAGAAGTCAGGTGCAGGGTGTCCAGAGTGGTGCAGGGGAATTGACAAGGGGCCCAATGGGAGCAGGTGGAGGAGGGGATGGGAAGGTTCCAAGCTGAAGTTAATTATGGACTGTGGAGGAAGCATGTTTCGTAAGCATCCTGGAGTATAGAGAGTGAGCAGGTGATCACCACTGGAACACCTTAAGGAGAGTTACTCATCACGTATTAACAGGAGAGAGGTTAACCCTGCTGGCTGCTGTGGCTGTCAGACATAGGAGGACAACTGGTCTCTACACCACCTGGTCTCTACACCACCTGGTCTCTACACCACCTGGTCTCTACACTTCTCTGAGACTAGTGGCTGCTCATCTGTCTCTCTGATCTACCTGTCTCTCACCTCCTTATCTCTCTGATCTACCTGTCTCCCCAGGTGGACTGGGTTCAGTGTGATGGCGGCTGTGACGAGTGGTTCCACCAGGTGTGTGTGGGCGTGACCTGTGAGATGGCGGAGACGGAGGACTACATCTGCTGTGTGTGCAACCGCAGGGCGGGCGTGGCCAGGGGCGTGGCCAGGGGAGGAGCCTTGCTGGTGGCAGAGGAGAGTGTGGTGTTGGCTGTTCCTGTGTGCAGCACCGCCCTCCCTGCCACCCTGAGACAACAACACAGCTCTCAGGACGCCAGCTAGCACTTCCACTGAGGCCACAGGCAGAGGCTAGAGCACACACACAATGTCCTTGCTTGGCTAGCATCAATCTCTGTATCCTGGGAAAACAGACTTGACTGACATACTTCCCTTTTTGACTGATTGGCCAGTGCGATGGACGGAATCCTAACAAAATAAAGGACTGAGGAGGAAATGGTCTGGTCCTCCCATTGTAAACCCTAACCTTACAAACCCTGAGGCTCTAGAATTGCAATAGACACCTGCAGGCTCGAGGTTATGGAGATCGGCAGGGATGGAGGGATGAGGAGGGATGGAGGTATCCCCTAGGGCTAAGGATGTGTGGTCCCGGGTGTCACCATAGGTACCAGTCTTCAAACTGCAGTCTAGCTCCAACAGTCTGGGGACAGTTTCAGAAGCTGTGTAGCAGGACTGTCACCTTAACCCTTAAACCAACCCTTCGTAAACAAAATCACCTTAACCTAACCCTTTGAACACTGTCCTCCCATATGACCACCTAGCGCTCCAGAGTTATGCCCCCTCCTGCCCTGCCCCCTCCTGCCCTGCCCCCTCCAGCCCTTCCCCCTCCAGCCCCGCCCCCTCCAGCCCCGCCCCCTCCAGCCCCTCATCCAATACCAGCAACACTTCCTGATGTAGGACCAGTGGTTGTATTCAGTAAATATATTTATAATGTAAATAGGTTTTAAGCAATTAAATGATTTGGATGTGGCTGTTTCTTTTGTTATCTCACCTTTTAATAAACTGTTCCTAGTCAGATTTTGGGGAGGAGTGTGTTTTTATCAATGCTGTTGTAAAGTTTATTATGGCTTTGAGTGCAATTAACGTCACATGTGTACATCCAGCATGTTTCACGTGTGTACATCCAGCATGTTTCACGTGTGTACATCCAGCACGTGTCACTTGTGTACATCCAGCATGTGTCACGTGTGTACATCCAGCATGTGTCACGTGTGTACATCCAGCATGTGTCACGTGTGTACATCCAGCATGTGTCCAGTCACACAGCTGGAGTGGGGATTACCTGTTGATACAAATTCCTTTAGTACAGAGAGTCTCAGAAGTGTGTAAGAAACTGTGTGCGTGAGTGTAAAAAATTTGCCGGATGGCCAGAGTAACTCATTATCCAGGTGGACCAAGGTGGACCACCACTGACCTCCCCACAACCGCACACCATCAGAGCTGTGTTCACCCTGGTGCATGATGGGAACTATTCCATGAACACTGCAAGCCTGTGCTGGGGATGGGGAAGGTGTGTTCTGGGTGAAGCTCAGTGATAGAGCAGATCAAGACAGATTAAACCACTCTCCCCAGCTCCTAAATGAAGGTGTTTTCGTGTCTGCCAGGCTGTAAGTGAATCAGGCACCAGGTGTGAAGCTGTCATGCAGGAGAGCTGGTGGTGGACCGGACAAGACCGGTCTGAGCCAACTGCAGCTGCTGACAATCCTGACCTCTCCCCTCCCTCGTCCCTCCAGCTTCACTAACTCAGATGATCTATAATAATATTTGACAGATTGTCATTCTTATTTCCTATGACCTGCGGAGGGGATAGGGTTTGGGATGTTCTGGTTTGTGTGTTTTTAGTGGAACATTTTATTTGCTGATAGATCCACCAGGCTGGGCTCCATCCAGTCACCATGTTAAAGGGACAGACTTTTCTGAGGCCTCAAAACCAGTGGAATGAAGTGACCGAGAGAGTTAACCCTGTCTCTCCTTGTCTTTCTAAGTTACAATTTTGGCCAAATGAAATCAATATCTTCATTAAGAGTTCTACTTCCCCTCATGTCAAGAACGCATAACTTAGTTTCACACCAACGTCTTGGCTCCCAACTTTGTCACTGGCTAGCTTTAGGTTGCTGTAGTGTGACTGGTATCTTTCAGAAGAACCGCTGGGCGAGAACCACGTGAGTCCTGAACACAACAGAAGGTTGACCTCTGACCCTGAGCATGTATGACCCTTGAACCCAAGTCTGTGTGACCCTGGATGGCCCCTTGCCGGATGTCCCACTGGAATTAATCAACAAAGTGTTCCATTGCACACTTCTGAACATGTCCTCTGCTTGACCTATCAGGGCTCTGGTGAGGTTTGTTGCTGGTTGTCACATGACTACCTGCGTAGTGAAGCTTCCTGTCTGTCTATCTGTCTCTGTCTGTCTGCCTGCCTCTGAGAGTGGGAGATGTGCAGAGGGGGAGGGAGGGGGAGATGTGCAGAGGGGGAGGTGTGCAGAGGGGGCTGGCCTAGTTCAGCATCATAACTTCCCACCTCTTTCTTTCTATCCTTTAGCCTCGGCATCTCCAGACAGAGCTGTAGTGACTGCCTTGGCTGTGGAGAGCAGAGCTGTAGTGACTGCCTTGGCTGTGGAGAGCAGAGCTGTAGTGACTGCCTTGGCTGTGGAGAGCAGAGCTGTAGTGACTGCCTTGGCTGTGGAGAGCAGAGCTGTAGTGACTGCCTTGGCTGTGGAGAGCAGAGTCTGGCAGAGATGAATGGTGAGTAAAAAACAGAGGGAAAGAATTAACCTCCTGAGACCTATGCATGAATACATTAATTGCTGAACGAACGAGATAGTATTTAATATTGGTAATAAAAAAAAAATGCTATGGATATTTTGTGGACCTTAACATAAGCAAAACAAAGGATATGATCATATATTTCATAACTCAATTTATTAAACTACGATAATTAAAGACATGGCTGTGTACTGTGTAGAATGCTACAGGTATCTTATGACATAGACTACAAATTGACCTTCGAGGAGAATGATGAGACCAGAGTTTGTTTTATCTGAGAAAGAGCTTTAAGGTGAGCTTAAACTAAACCTATCAGGTTTGCACTCCACACAGCTGCAGTGTGATGCGAGCTCTATTTTTCAGCACTATTCCCAACCCCAACTCTAACCCTTTTCAGAGAAAGTACCAGCTCCTTAGCTCTGCCCGTCAGTTTATAACTTAAAGGTGGAGAGGTGATCCAGAAATGATATTGTATCTTCAGCTGTTGCACTACTAAACAAAGCTAGCATGACATGATGCACTTTGCCCTTACATGGCACTTTAAGCATTTGGAGGAAGTGTGTGTGTGGGGGGAGGGGAGGGCTTGTTTGTGTGGGGGTTAAAGTACGCACCCCAACTGTCTTAAGCTGGAGACCCTAACCCCAGGAGGGAAACAAGATTGTCTCACTTTTTACTTATAGGGGGTTGTGTTTACTGTGTTGTCCAGGGGACAAACCGGCCCCCCCTAGGGCACCCCCCGCGCCCCCGGAGGAGAAGATGCAGGAGAGGGGCCAGTGGAGCAACAAGCTGGAGTTCGTCCTCTCGGTGGCAGGGTCCATCATTGGTCTGGGCAACATGTGGCGCTTCCCCTACCTCTGCTACAAGAACGGGGGAGGTGAGTGGGGGGGATGATATCATAGTCATCATTCATTGAGCAACTTTTATCCAAAGCATGTGCATATAGAAAGTAACACATAAGATGTGCTTTGTTCGAGCAGTGTTCTAGAGGTCAGAGTTGACTTGTATTCAGGGTTAGCCGAGCTGCTCTCCGCTGGGGCTGCAGTAAACGGCATGTGAGGAGCTGCTTGTGTAGGTGCTGTATCAGACACTCCCTGCTGGCAGCAGGTTCAGAGGTCACAGGGTCAGGGGTCAGGGGTCACACAGCTGTTGTTGCTCCGTCCTCTCCTGGACAGCTGCTCCTGTGGTGCTGTGGATGTTCCAAAAATTCTCCACACACACACACACTCACACACACACACACGTACACATCACACATGCACCACACACAAACACACTCACACACACACACACACACGTTCTACATTCTCACACACACACTCACACACACCACACACACACCACACACTCATACACACATGCCCACTCACACGTACACTCACACACCGCAAACACACTCACACAAACACACACATGTACTCTCACGTGACGGGGCAGCAGTTGGATCCCTGATGTGTCCACAGCTCGGTCCAGAACGTTGAAGGTTATTTTAGATGGTGTGTTCACTAAGCCTAACCCTGCTGTTCCCCCTAACCCTGCTGTTCCCCCAACCCTAGATGTTTCTGTCAGCTAACTGGAGCCTTATGAAGACCATGGTGTTCCAGACATATGCCTGCATCATGCAGAGCATCATCCATCCTTCATCCATATAAACAAACCCTCCTTCTCCAGGTGCCTTCCTCATCCCCTACCTGATCTTCCTGTTCACCTGTGGAGTTCCTGTGTTCTTCCTGGAGACGGCGCTGGGCCAGTTCACCAGCGAGGGGGGCATCACCTGCTGGAGGAAGATCAGCCCCCTGTTTGAGGGTAACCATGCCAACATCTATTCTACACTAATCTAACTTCTTTTTTTTTCTTCAAGTTTTTATTTAGGCGTTGGTGTTTGACATTACAACATTATACACTGTACATTGTGCTAACATCTACTTCTAATAATCTTACATCTACTTCTATAATACCTGCAAATTTGACTTTGATCTTATGGTCTCTCCTCCTGGTCTCTCTCCTCTTGGTCTCTCCTTCTGGTTTCTCTCCCTCTGGTCTCTCCTCCTTGTCTTTCTTCCTCCTGGTCTCTCTTTCCTCCTGGTGTCTCTCTTTCTGGTCTCCCCTCCTGGTCTCTCTCCTCTTGGTCTCTCCTCCTGGTCTCTCTTTCCTCCTGGTGTCTCTCCTTCTGGTCTCCCCTCCTGGTCTCTCTCCTCTTGGTCTCTCCTCCTGGTCTCTCTCCTCTTGGTCTCTCTTTCCTCCTGGTCCCCCCTCTGGTTTCTCTCTTCTTGGTCTCTCTTTCCTCCTGGTCTCCCCTCCTGGTCTCCCCTCCTGCTCTCTCTTCCTCCTGGTCTCTCTCTTACTGGTCTCTCTCCCCTCCTGGTCTCCCCTCCTGCTTTCTCTTTCCTCCTGGTCTCTCTCCTACTTGTCTCTCTTTCCTCTTGGTCTCTCTTTCCTCCTGGTCTCTCTCCTCTTGGTCTCTCTCCTCCTGGTCTCTCCTCTTGGTCTCTCTCCTCTTTGTCTCTCTTTCCTCCTGGTCTCCCCTCCTGGTCTCTACTCCTGGTCTCCCCTCCTGGTCTCCCCTGCTGGCCGCTCTCCTGTGCTGCAGGTCTGGGTTACGGCACGCAGGTGATCGTAGCACTTTTGAATTTCTACTACATCATCGTTCTAGCGTGGGGCATCTTCTACCTTTCCTTTTCCTTCTCCTGGGACCTGCCCTGGTCGTCCTGCAATAACACCTGGAACACAGGTAAACAAACTCTAACCCTGGAGCACAGGTAAACAAACTCTAACCCTGGAACACAGGTAAACAAACTCTAACCCTGGAGCACAGGTAAACAAACTCTAACCCTGGAGCACAGGTAAACAAACTCTAACCCTGGAACACAGGTAAACAAACTCTAACCCTGGAACACAGGTAAACAAACTCTAACCCTGGAGCACAGGTAAACTAACCCTGGGACCTGTTTCATAACGAGAAAGGTGGGGATTACAGTAAAGTCCTGAATAAACAAATCAGTCGTGGCTAAAGGAGTTTGGGGTTTGGAAAACTGGCTTTATAGAACCCAGTCCCTTCTCATGACCTAGGGCCAGGTCAGTCCAGAGGAGGAGGAGGATGAATGTAATGTTTTTTGAAGTACTCAACAAACAACTGATTTTTTTTTATCTGACGAGGAGTATGAATGAGATGAATGATGATCTGGTTGATCCTGCCAGTAGCTTGAATGAGATGAATGATGATCTGGTTGATCCTCCAGTAGCTTGAATGTGATGAATGATGATCTGGTTGATCCTCCAGTAGCTTGAATGAGATGAATGATGATCTGGTTGATCCTCCAGTAGCTTGAATGAGATGAATGATGATCTGGTTGATCCTCCAGTAGCTTGAATGAGATGAATGATGATCTGGTTGATCCTCCAGTAGCTTGAATGAGATGAATGATGATCTGGTTGATCCTCCAGTAGCTTGAATGAGATGAATGATGATCTGGTTGATCCTCCAGTAGCTTGAATGAGATGAATGATGATCTGGTTGATCCTCCAGTAGCTTGAATGAGATGAATGATGATCTGGTTGATCCTCCAGTAGCTTGAATGTGATGAATGATGATCTGGTTGATCCTCCAGTAGCTTGAATGAGATGAATGATGATCTGGTTAATCCTCCAGTAGCTTGAATGTGATGAATGATGATCTGGTTGATCCTCCAGTAGCTTGAATGAGATGAATGATGATCTGGTTGATCCTCCAGTAGCTTGAATGAGATGAATGATGATCTGGTTGATCCTCCAGTAGCTTGAATGAGATGAATGATGATCTGGTTGATCCTCCAGTAGCTTTAAGCAAGTCTGAGCACATGGCAGGTCATTTCCAATACTGAGCTAACCCTAACCCTAACCCTAACCCACAATACTGATGTTACTGTGTTCTCACAATACTGATGTTACTGTGTTCTCACAATACTGATGTTAACTGTGTTCTCACAATACTGATGTTACTGTGTTCTCACAATACTGATGTTAACTGTGTTCTCACAATACTGATGTTAACTGTGTTCTCACAATACTGATGTTAACTGTGTTCTCACAATACTGATGTTAACTGTGTTCTCACAATACTGATGTTAACTGTGTTCTCACAATACTGATGTTAACTGTGTTCTCACAATACTGATGTTAACTGTGTTCTCACAATACTGATGTTAACTGTGTTCTCACAATACTGATGTTAACTGTGTTCTCACAATACTGATGTTAACTGTGTTCTCACAATACTGATGTTAACTGTGTTCTCACAATACTGATGTTAACTGTGTTCTCACAATACTGATGTTAACTGTGTTCTCACAATACTGATGTTAACTGTGTTCTCACAATACTGATGTTAACTGTGTTCTCACAATACTGATGTTAACTGTGTTCTCACAATACTGATGTTAACTGTGTTCTCACAATACTGATGTTAACTGTGTTCTCACAATACTGATGTTAACTGTGTTCTCACAATACTGATGTTAACTGTGTTCTCACAATACTGATGTTAACTGTGTTCTCACAATACTGATGTTAACTGTGTTCTCACAATACTGATGTTAACTGTGTTCTCACAATACTGATGTTAACTGTGTTCTCACAATACTGATGTTACTGTGTTCTCACAATACTGATGTTAACTGTGTTCTCACGATACTGATGTTACTGTGTTCTCACAATACTGATGTTAACTGTGTTCTCGCTCAGAGAACTGTGTTGAGTTTCAGAGGAGAAACGAGTCTGTGGACTTCATCCCAAACCCAAACGCCACATCTCCTGTCATCGAGTTCTGGGAGTAAGTGTTGAAACTTCACATCACTTGTTCAACACAACCCACATCCCTGCAGGATAACAGATTAGAAGCATTAAGTGTGTGTGCGTGGGCCTGTGTATGTTTGTATGTGGGTGTGCGTGCATGTGCATGTGTGTGTGTGTATGTGTGTGTGAATGCGTGTGTGTATAAATGTATGTATGTGTGTGTGTTAAGGAGAAGAGCGTTGAGGCTGTCGCCGGGCATCGATCACATGGGCTCCCTGAACTGGGACCTGGCCCTGTGTCTGCTGGTGGCCTGGGTCATGTGCTACTTCTGCATCTGGAAGGGGGTGAAGTCAACAGGCAAGGTGGGAACTCTTTCCATGACCCCTTACCCTGATCCGTAACTTTAACTCCTGACCCCTAACCCTGATCCCTAACTTTTACCCATGACCCCTGCTCTCCAGGTGGTTTACTTCACCGCTACATTCCCCTACCTGATGCTGCTGGTGTTGCTGGTGCGTGGGGTCACCCTGCCGGGCGCCGGCCGAGGGATCCAGTTCTACCTCTACCCTGACCTGGGTCGCCTGGCAGACCCCCAGGTCAGTCTACACACAGGTCTACACCCAGGTCTACACACATGTCTACACACAGGTCTACACACAAGTCTACACACAGGTCTACACACAGGTCTACACACAAGTCTACACACAAGTCTACACACAGGTCTACACACAGGTCTACACACAAGTCTACACACAGGTCTACACACGGGTCTACACACGGGTCTACACACAAGTCTACACACAGGTCTACACACAGGTCTACACACAAGTCTACACACAGGTCTACACACAGGTCTACACACAGGTCTACACACAGGTCTACACACAGGTCTACACACACTCACTCATACATACATAGTAAATGCCCATCGGGAGGAACTTGGGGTTCAGAGTCTTTCTCAAGTACACTTCGGCACATGGCCTGGGAGGAGTCAGGAATCAAACAGAAAACTTTGCGACTAACAGATGACCCTCTCTACCCCCTGAGCCACAGCCGCCCAACACGCACATGCAACAGAGCTGGTTCTCGTCATTGTCCTCTGACATGGAAATCTATATGTTGTAGGAGACCCTCTGTTCCTCCACCGTGCCCCTAACCCTCTTCCTCCCCCTCCACCCTGCCCCTAACCCTCCTCTAACCCTGTCCACCCTGCCCCTAACCCTGTCCATCCTAACCCTGTCCACCCTGCCCCTAACTCTGTCCACCCTGCCCCTAACCTCCTCACTGTCCAGCCAGTATTTGTCATAGTGGTTGTATCTTGTTAATCAATGTTAAAACCACGAGTCAGTTAACCAGCCTGCCGTTCCCCTGTGCCGTGTCAGGGATGTTAATGATCAGTTAGAACGGTTTCACTCCCTCTCCGCTAAACCTAACCCTCCCCACCAGGACACGTGTATTTGACCCTCTCTTCATTGTCTATAAATCAAAGAAGATCTCAAGAGTGTTTAACCCCAAAAAAAGGTGACATCCTGCCTGATCTGTGTTGGGGGTGTGGGGTTCTCCCTGGTGTGGTCTGTGTTGCAGGTGTGGAGGGTGTGGTCTGGTCTGTTGTTCAGGTGTGGGGGTGTGGTCTGGTCTGTGTTGCAGGTGTGGAGGGTGTGGTCTGGTCTGTGTTGCAGGTGTGGAGGGTGTGGTGTGGTCTGTTGTGCAGGTGTGGGGGTGTGGGGTTCACCCTGGTCTGGTCTGTGTTGCAGGTGTGGATGGATGCAGGTACTCAGATCTTCTTCTCCTACGCCATCTGTCTGGGCTGCCTCACCGCACTGGGGAGCTACAACAAGTACAACAACAACTGCTACAAGTAACCTATACACTCCTCTACTCCTGTACCAACCGCTACATTACACACACTCCTCTACCCACACTACACACACTCCTTTACCCACACTACACACACTCCTCTACCCACACTACACACACTCCTCTACCCACACTACACACACTCCTCTACCCACACACACACACACACAGACACACTCCTCTACACACACTCCTCTACCCACACACACACAAACACACTCCTCTACCCACACTCTACCCACACTCTACACACAGTACATAGTTCTAACAATATTTCGGTGGTCAGATTTAAGGAACAGGCTATTTACCAGGAAGGGTGCAAAGCAATACAGGTGCGTCTGTGCTGCAGGACTGTTTGTGTGTCTGTGCTGCAGGACTGTTTGTGTGTCTGTGCTGCAGGACTGTGTGTGTCTATGCTACAGAGGAACTGTTTGTGTGCCTGTGCTACAGAGGGACTGTTTGTGTGTCTGTGATGCAGGACTGGCTGTGTGTCTGTGCTGCAGGACTGGCTGTGTGTCTGTGCTACAGGACTGTCTGTGTGTCTATGCTGCAGGGACTGTCTGTGTGTCTGTGCTGCAGGACTGTCTGTGTCTTAGCTGCAGGACTGGCTGTGTGTCTGTGCTGCAGGACTGTGTGTGTCTGTGCTACAGAGGGACTGGTTGTGTGTCTGTGCTGCAGAACTGTCTGTGTGTCTGTGCTGCAGGGACTGTTTGGCACTGTGCTTCCTGAACAGCGGGACCAGCTTCATCGCCGGCTTCGCCATCTTCTCCATCCTGGGCTTCATGTCGTACGAGCAGAATGTTCCCATCGCTGAGGTGGCAGAGTCTGGTCCGTTTGTTGCCTACATTGTAGATCTATGTGTTTCTGGATATGTACTTTTACAGATATAAACATATATATTTGTGTGTTTTTATTTATATATAATGTATGTGCTTTTGTGTTGTTTTTTGTGTGGTTGTTGTCGTTGTGCAGGTCCTGGCCTGGCTTTCATCGCCTACCCGAGAGCCGTGTCTATGATGCCCTTCTCTCCTCTCTGGGCCTGCTTCTTCTTCATCATGATCATCCTACTTGGCCTAGACAGCCAGGTGAGACCATGACCCCTGACCCTAGACAGCCAGGTGAGACCATGACCCCTGACCCTAGACAGCCAGGTGAGACCCTGAAACTGTCTCCCTCTCCATCCCTTCCTTCCTCTCTCCTCCCTCCCTCTTTCTCTCTCCTCCTCTCTCTCTCTCTCTCTCTCTCTCTCTCTATCTCTCCTCTCCCTCTCCTCCCTCTCCCACTCTCCTACCTCTTTCTTTCTCCTTCCTTCCTCCCTGTCCCCTCTCTTCTTCCTTCCCTTTCTCCTTCCTACTCCTCCAGTTTGTGTGTGTGGAGAGCTTGGTGACGGCCATGGTGGACATGTATCCATCCGTGTTTCGGCGTCCGTACCGCAGGGAGCTGTTCCTGCTGGGGGTGGCCTTCCTGTCGTTCCTCATGGGTCTCATCATGCTGATGGAGGTAGAACCCTGGTCCTGCTCTGTGGAAATCACATCCTTAGAGCCCAGACACATCCTTAGAGCCCAGACACATCCTTAGGGCCCAGACACATCCTTAGAGCCTAGACACATCTTTAGAGCCCAGACACATCCTTAGAGCCCAGACACATCCTTAGAGCCCGAACACATCCTTAGAGCCTAGACACATCCTTAGAGCCCGAACACATCCTTAGAGCCCAGCGTATCTGAATGGTAACCTGGCTCTGCCCAGGTGACGTATCTGAATGTTGCTCTCCTCTCTGCAGGGGGGCATGTATGTGTTCCAGCTGTTTGACTACTATGCTGCCAGTGGTATGTGTCTGCTGTTCATGGCCATCTTTGAAACTGTGTGCATCGCGTGGGTCTATGGTAAGATTCTCTTGACCTGAGATATGCTCTCACTTTTCTCACTTTTTGATTTTACCCATTATTGTAGAAACACTTTAATAACTAGAGAGAGAAACACTTTAATAACTAGAGAGAAACACTTTAATAACTAGAGAGAGAGAAACACTTTAATAACAGAGAGGGTTAGGGTTAAACTTGAGTTACTTTATTATTTATGAAGATGGCATAGATTAAAAAGCTTACATTTGCTGCTGCTCATTTAGCAATGAGCTCATATCACAAATAATGGAGTTTAGTGTAGAATTAAATGATGAAAAGAATGATTCTTTTCCTCTCAAGAGGGGATGGTGATAGTCTATGTGGCAGCCTCACATAGTTGAAACAGTTGCATAAAAAACAAGAAGTTGGGCAATCCTGTGTACAAATTTTCCTAACCTATATGACTTAAACTTCCCCTTAAGTTTTTACCTTGTAGTGATATTTTTAAGCCTAAATATTGCATTCATTCATTAATAAAGAACCCACTTTGAAACAAGCTGATTCTATCATTGTCACTGGCAGTATTTCAGCTGGAATCCCTATTCCAACATTATAGGCCTCCAAAAACGTAAATAAGCTTGAAATGTATTTTTGGAAAGCTGGCTAATATAGCAAGTTGACTGGAAGTGATCCTTGACAGTAACAACATCTCTAGGTGCTCCGTCCAAGCTGTAAGTAGGGAAAAGCGCATTTAACTTTGTCAGCTTCTCTTATACTCCCTCTATATCTGCTTCTCAATCCTGGTCATTGATCCTAGTCCCTGGGTCTACTGTAGCCCTGCAGGTTTTAAGATGTTTGACTGCAAAAGCAAGCAAGATCGTGCTAGCACTAATAAAGTGTGTCCTTTGTGCACTAACCCTAACCCCCCACCTGTCACTGAAGGTCAGTCACTTCTGCTGTTGCTAGACAACCATCACTGAGGGGATTGTTTAAATGTGCCTTCCATCTGTTAACACTTTGGAAAACTATCCTTCATGTATCCAGATCAGAGCCCTACCCAAGATAAGTAAAAAGTGTTGTGAAAATGTTGAATCCAAACTGTCTCTGGATTCATTTAGATTTCAGTAACTTTAGTTTTCAGTTTACCTTACATGAGTTCCACAAACTCAGCATAAATGTAAAGTATTTTTAGCCCAAAATCACATTTGCACCAGCAACTCTCTTTATCTAATCAAATGTTTTTAATCAAAATGTTTGAATCAAATCAGTCTTCAACCCTGTTTATCATCTAATTGTCTCCTTCCCTTGTCTCCTTCCCTTGTATCCTTCCCTTGTCTCCTCCCCTTGTCTCCTTCCCTTTCCTCCTCACTCTCCACCTCTGTATTAATCCAGGTGTGGACCGTTTCTATGACAACATTGAGGACATGATTGGTTACCGTCCTGGACCCTACATCAAGTACTGTTGGTTGTTCTTCACCCCAGCGACATGCATTGTGAGTGCTATCAACCCCCCTGTCCCCCTACCTTACCCTCTCTACCTCACCCTCTCTACCTCACCCTCTCTACCTTACCCTCTCTACCTTACCCTCTGTACCTCACCCTCTCTACCTCACCCTCTCTACCTTACCCTCTGTACCTCACCCTCTCTACCTCACCCTCTCTACCTTACCCTCTCTACCTCACCCTCTCTACCTCACCCTCTCTACCTTACCCTCTTTACCTCACCCTCTCTACCTCACCCTCTCTACCTTACCCTCTCTACCTCACCCTCTCTACCTCACCCTCTCTACCTTACCTTCTCTACCTAACCCTAACCACTCCACCTAACCAGACCACTCTACCTAACCCTAACCATTGATGTACTGTACTACCCTAACTTGTGTATAGGGCACGTTTGCGTTCTCCCTCATCAAGTACACCCCCCTGAAGTACAACGGTGTGTATGTGTACCCGTGGTGGGGCTATTGCCTGGGCTGGCTGCTGGCCTTATCCTCCATGGTCTGCATCCCTCTGTGGATGGTGTACAAGCTCTGCACCACCCAGGGGACGCTCCGAGAGGTACGCTGCTGCTCTGTAAACAGCTCACATGCTAACCCTGACCCCAAACACAGCTCACAGTTACCATGCTAACCCTGACCCCAAACACAGCTCACAGTTACCATGCTAACCCTGACCCCAAACACAGCTCACAGTTACCATGCTAACCCTGACCCCAAACACAGCTCACAGTTACCATGCTAACCCTGACCCCAAACACAGCTCACAGTTACCATGCTAACCCTGACCCCAAACACAGTTCACAGTTACCATGCTAACCCTGACCCCAAACACAGCTCACAGTTACCATGCTAACCCTGACCCCAAACACAGCTCACAGTTACCATGCTAACCCTGACCCCAAACACAGCTCACAGTTACCATGCTAACCCTGACCCCAAACACAGCTCACAGTTACCATGCTAACCCTGACCCCAAACACAGCTCACAGTTACCATGCTAACCCTGACCCCAAACACAGCTCACAGTTACCATGCTAACCCTGACCCCAAACACAGCTCACAGTTACCATGCTAACCCTGACCCCAAACACAGCTCACAGTTACCATGCTAACCCTGACCCCAAACACAGCTCACAGCTCCCTCTCTCTCTCTTTCCCCAGCGCCTCCTCTTCCTCACCCAGCCCTCAGACGACCTTCCAAAAACCAAACAGGAACAGGACAGGCTTCTGGCAGTGTTTGCTGCGGAGGGCCCCGGGCCCACAGCTCTGGGGGCTGCACCCAGCAGAGCAGGCTATCTCCATGTGCCAGATTCCAGCTGCTGAGGTGTGGAGGAGGAACTGGATGTCATAGGAGACATGTATATTTACATTTACTAAAGCATCACTACTTGTATGGTTGTAAAGGACACTAAAACACATACTTTTGTATTATATTGTCAAAATGCAGTATTCCCCCCCCCCCCCCCCCCCCAGTTTCTCAACGTATGTTCAGGAATAATTATCAAATATTAAGATGTATATGGCAAGGATGTGATCATATGGGTATGTTGTGGAATATTGTGTAGTAATGAAATATATTGTATTAAAAAAAAGATCTGCTAACCCTTTGTGCCCGTTATAAAACAACTGTTAACAACTGTGGTCTTGTACTAAGACCAGTTGAAAAGTGAACTTGTCTGTGTAATAATGACTGTACAAAGACTGTACAAAGTTGTGAAAAAAATTAAAACGTGAATGTCACAATTTTCTGTACTTATTTAGGATAGGAATATTGCTCTCTACCTATTTTTGAATGCGCGATCATGTTACACATTTGCGAGAGGCTGCTAGAATGATCGGAACAGAAAAACGCTTCACGAGCTGGTTTTCTGCTGTCTTCGCACCAGCGCAGCGCGCCGATTGGCAAGGAAACACGTGCCTCGGTGACGCTTCGCTATCCCACCATGCAACGAGTGATGTCCAAGGAAAGATGGCGGAAGGAGGAGCGGCGGATCTGGAAACCCAGAGAGGAGAGGTCGTAGCGCTTCTCAAAACACAGCTACGAAAAGGAGACACTTGGTAGGAGTTCAACAGTGACTTTTTAATGCGTTTATGTAGCAGTTGGCTCGCTCTGCTAGGACTGTCACTATCTTAAACGGATGTTAAGTGGCATAACCGGCCGTGTTGACAGTAGCCTAGCGGTCTATATCGGTAGCATTCAGGCACTGGTGGCAGTGCTGATGTTAGCATGTTAAGAGTTTCCTATAACTTAGAATGTATGGCTACTTAGCTAGGCTACGTAGCTCTTAGCTAACTATACACATTCCACTAATTTAAGTGAACGTCAAATGACCAAACAGGACTGGGACATTGCCTGTTGCTACTAGTACCTGACCACGTAGCTGATACTGTCACACTCTGAACACAATAATGGAGTGTGAATGTTGTGACTTATTTCGGTATCTTAGCTCTTAGCCCGGCTGTAAGTGAGCTCACCAGGGGGTGAAAAGCACCTGTCAGAATTACCGACGCAGCTGCTCGCAGCGGACACGGTATCACATACGGGACAGACCAACAACTTTGTTTGCAATTTGCCAGGAAATTGTTTTTGGAACAAAAGCTAGGTAGACTAGCTATATTTTCAGCTAAGTATAACGAGCACAGTTTTAGTTAGCAGAACGTTCAAAAGTATGTCCATGAGTATACAATGTCACCTCGCTATTTAGACTGTAGCTCACCTAGGATGGAGAACAAGGCCAGTTGTGATATGGTGTCTCTTAAAACAAACAGACCTTCAGCCTAATGTTGGTCCAGCCTAACGGGGGTCCAGCCCTGTTGAACATCTCTGCTCTTCTTGTTCTTCTCTTAGGTGATATGTGCTGATCTGTGGGCATCTCTGACATTGCTTGTTAAAGGGCTAAACATGAATATCTGATTTGATAGTGTTTTTGCCCTTACTGCATACACAGGTACCTGGTGGACAGCCGCTGGTTTAAGCAGTGGAAGAAGTATGTGGGATACGACAGCTGGGAGAAGCAGCAGATGGGAGATCAGAATGTGTACCCAGGACATGTGGACAACTCAGGTCTTCTCAGAGGTGAGACCCTGCCTACCATCCTGGAGGGACAATAAGGTTCTGTTCACCCTTACCCACAATGACAGTATTAATGTCAAATGAACACGCCCTGCCCAACCAATATAGGCAGTCATTAATCCAAGTCAACATCATACAGAGAAACTTAAAGATCCCATGACATGCTGTTTTTGGATGCTTTTATATCATCCTTAGTGGTCCCATAATACTGTATCTTAAGTCTCTTTCCCGAAATTCAGCCTTGGTGCAGAATTACAGCCACTACGAGCAGTCCCACAATGAGCTTTCCTCAGGACATGCTGTTTCTGTGTCTGTAGCTTTAAATGAGGAAGAAAGAGGCGGGGCTAACTGCCATGCTTTGGTCGTTTGCAAGCCATGATGTCTTGAGGAAAACCAATATCGCGCTTGCACGGTCGTAGCTCATTTTCTCATTGGTGGGCCAAATTCTCTGTGCGGGCAAAGCAGAGAAAGGGGAGGTAACCTTCGGTTTTATGACGTCATAAAACCAGCATTTTCAAAACCGAGCGTTTCAGCTTTCATTTTCTCAAAGGCGGAGAAGAATACCCAGGGCTTGGTTTACACCATTCAAAATGTCTAGCCACCGGGGGACCAGAGGCAGGCTAGGGGAACTCATATTAATGTTAAATAACCTCCTAAAGTGAACATTTCATGTCATGGGACCTTTAAGAGGACTCCATGACTGCTGTTGACTAATAACAGTTTGGGGTTCATAAAAGGCTCAGGTGTTATTTCAGTGTGTTTGTGTGAGAATGTTGTATTTGAGGCTGAAGGTTAGAGTAGCTACATGATAGGGTTAGGGTGTGAGTAGATAGCATGATAGGGTTAGAGTAGAGCTGCATGATAAAAACTGCTTGTCCTGGTTTCTGGAGTAGATGGGTTATGGTTAGATGCCTTCCACACAATTTGACTCTCCCTGCTTCTCTGTATCTCGCCCTCTTTCTTTTTCCATTGCTTCTCTTTCTCTCTCCCTGCCTCTCATTCTCCCTTTCCTTGCCTCTCTCTCCCACCCTCTCTCCTCCTCCCTCACTCTCTCCCCATGATACTCTCTACCTCTCTCTCCTCCCTTATTCTCTCCCCGTCTCTCTTTTCCATTCCTCTCTCTCTCTCTCTCTCTCTCTCTCTCTCTCTCTCTCTCTCTCTCTCTCTCTCTCTCTCTCTCTCTCTTCTCCCTCTCTGCCTCCACCTCTTTCCCCCTCCCCCCCTTTCCCCTTCTCTCTCCCTCCCTCTCTCCTCTCTAGATGGGGATGTTCTGGCAATCAAGGAGCATCTCATTGATGAGCTTGACTACATTCTGGTCCCAACAGAGGGCTGGAATAAGTTAGTGAGCTGGTATGGACTGAGCGAGGGACAGGAAGCCATTTCACGCAAGGTAAGGTCATAACATCTCAGACTCCTGAATCAACACAAGCAATTTGCAGGTAGAGGGAGCAGTTTTTAACCAATGGGAAAGGGAAATTCTTTCTGAATCCGAGGTATAACACTGCTATTGGTGAGGTTATGGAGATATATAGACCGATAATATAGACCGATAGACTGTTAACTCCGATTTTTAGTCTGTGTTGTCACAGACTAAAACACTCAACACTTGACACACCTGTTCTTCACAATTTAGCTGCCTCTGTTCAGAATATCAACTGTTCTGGTACTTTCCAATCCTTACATTTTCACAATATTGATCAATATTTTGAGTTTCCTGTTTTGTAAAACATTTGAGGGACAGGACTGTGGACTGCCGGCCAGTCAGTGTTGGCAGAGCAGGTTCAGTGCAGCTATTTGTGACCGTAGCGGCCAGCCTGCTGCCTCCATCTGGCTGCACTTCCAGATCTGTCCAGTCATGTCATCATGGCCGCCTGCTGCCTCCCCCCCTGCCCCCCTCCCCCCCTGCCCCCCTCCCCATGTATGTGGAGGTATCAAGTGGCGAGGGGCTTCTATTTTCAGAAAGCTCTGGGTGACTGGAACGCTACATGGAACGCTCAGCGAGACACAACATGCAGGAGGTTTCTTTTATTTCATATTCTCAGCTTTGTGGTTCTGTGTGTGTGGGAGCGGGCCGGGCTGGGAGGAGGCTCTCGCGCATTTTTGGGTTCCTCGTGGCCTTGTTTCTTGTTTCTGAAGTGGAGGAAGGCTGAGGTCAAGTGGAGGGAGAGAGAGAGCGTTGGACGTTTTAGGAGAAAAGGGAGGGGGGGAAGTTTGGAGATAGTAGAAGTGAGTGTGGGTGGGTGGTTAGGAGATTGTGAGAATGTGTGTGTGGTTGGTTCAGAGATGGTGGGAGTGTGTGTGGATTTGGGGGGGGGGGGGGGGGGGGTTAGTATGGTGTCTACCTGTGAATTTGTTTGTTTGTTATAAGTTTTGTGATTACTCATTTGTTTTTCTGAAACACATGGATGTTTTGAGCAGGGGGTGCCTGCCTTGGGCGGTAAAGGAAGGGGGGGCGAGCATGTACCTCATTGGTGGCAGCTCTGTGTTCTTAGGGGGCTAAGAGGCGGGACTCCCGGATGTCTCCACGATACGCTGCTATATTAAGAGTCTCTGTGACTGGTTCATATCTGCAGTCCACGTGAGAGCAGAGATCTAGGCTGAGCAGCAGAGAGCAGAGAGCTAGGCTGAGCAGCAGAGAGCAGAGATCTAGGCTGAGCAGCAGAGAGCAGAGAGCTAGGCTGAGCAGCAGAGAGCAGAGATCTAGGCTGAGCAGCAGAGAGCAGAGAGCTAGGCTGAGCAGGAGAGAGCAGAGAGCTAGGCTGAGCAGGAGAGAGCAGAGAGATAGGCTGAGCAGGAAAGCGCAGAGAGCAGAGATCTAGGCTGAGCAGCAGAGAGCAGAGAGCTAGGCTGAGCAGCAGAGCGCAGAGAGCTAGGCTGAGCAGCAGAGAGCAGAGATCTAGGCTGAGCAGCAGAGAGCAGAGATCTAGGCTGAGCAGCAGAGAGCAGAGATCTAGGCTGAGCAGCAGAGAGCAGAGAGCTAGGCTGAGCAGCAGAGATCTAGACTGAGCAGCAGAGAGTAGAGATCTAGGCTGAGCAGCAGAGAGCAGAGAGCTAGGCTGAGCAGCAGAGATCTAGACTGAGCAGCAGAGAGTAGAGATCTAGGCTGAGCAGCAGAGAGCAGAGAGCTAGGCTGAGCAGGAGAGAGCAGAGAGCTTGGCCAAAGAGTATAGAAGATAGAGGAGAGAGGTGGTCATCTGGTTAGTTGAGATTAACCCTAACCCTTTTTATGGCCCAGTTTGGTTTTGCTGATCAATAATAATGTGTTAATTTAGCAGACACTTTTATCTAGTGACTTGAAGGAGGGGATTTGAACCTGTGATCTCTTGAGTAACAGTCAAATGCTCTTCTACTGTACTGAGTTATACCACTGAGCTATACCCATCAATGGTTGTTTGAATCAGGTGTAATTGCCTCCATATTAGAAAATAGTATTCTGATTCTGATTTTGCCAGTATGATGTACATCTCTCTGTTCATGAAAGTCAACTCTGGGTTTGTGTACTGTACTGTAAAGCTGTGTGTGGTGGTTCTCTAGGGTAAAGCTGTGTGTGTGTGCAGGTGGTGGAGCAGGGGATGTTTGTGAAGCACTGCAAGGTAGAGGTGTACCTGACAGAGCTGAAGCTGTGTGACGATGGAGACATGGAGAATCTGGTTACCAGACGCTTCAGCAAAGCTGACACTATCGGTAGGTTACATAGTACTAACCCTGACACTATAGTACTAACCCTGACACCATAGTACTAACCCTGACACCATAGTACTAACCCTGACACCATAGTACTTACGCACTACGTACTAACCCTAACGCCGGGAACACATTGTCTGCGCCTGGAAGCAGCACGATCGGCTACGATCAGCTGTGACTGGCTCAAGGCTGTTCACACCAGACACTCATTTCTCCACGCCGGTCACCAAGTCTTTCAGCTACTCTGAGCTTTCCTTTTTCACATGTAACGCTGACATGGTACATAAACATGGCATAGGCTATATTTAGGAAACATGTTATTCCAACAGCCGCCCAAACAGCATTGATCCTTCTGTACGTTGTCCTTTAATTGGTGCTGGGGGGTCAAACAACTCCCTGTGCTTTTCACTATGCGTGACACTATAGTACTAACGCACTACGTACTACTAACCCTAACACTCATACACGCACACACACACACACACACTACTACCTACACACACTCATACCAACACACACTCACACACACACCTACACACACACTCATACCTACACACACTCACACACACCTACACACTCATACCTACACACACACGCTTACTCATACCTACACACACACCTACACACACTCACACACCTAAACACACACACTCTTACCTACACACACTCATACCTACTCACACTCACCTACACACACACTCACACACCTACACGCACACATACCTGTAGGAATGGACATGCACACTTCTCTTTGATTGCATAAACAGGTCCTGATGCTGCTTCCAGCATCTTTCCTGAAGCTGAGAAAATCATGTCACTGAGAAAATCATGTCACTGAGAAAATCATGTCACTGAGAAAATCATGTCACTGAGAAAATCATGTCACTGAGAAAATCATGTCACTGAGAAAATCATGTCACTGAGAAAATCATGTCACTGAGAAAATCATGTCACTGAGAAAATCATGTCACTGAGCTCCTGTTCTTCCTGAATCCACACTGCTGTGCTCCTGGTTTAGGATTAGGGTAACACTGCTGTGCTCCTGGTTTAGGATTAGGGTAACACTGCTGTGCTCCTGGTTTAGGGTTAGGGTAACACTGCTGTGCTCCTGGTTTAGGATTAGGGTAACACTGCTGTGCTCCTGGTTTAGGATTAGGGTAACACTGCTGTGCTCCTGGTTTAGGATTAGGGTAACACTGCTGTGCTCCTGGTTTAGGATTAGGGTAACACTGCTGTGCTCCTGGTTTAGGATTAGGGTAACACTGCTGTGCTCCTGGTTTAGGATTAGGGTAACACTGCTGTGCTCCTGGTTTAGGATTAGGGTAACACTGCTGTGCTCCTGGTTTAGGATTAGGGTAACACTGCTGTGCTCCTGGTTTAGGATTAGGGTAACACTGCTGTGCTCCTGGTTTAGGATTAGGGTAACACTGCTGTGCTCCTGGTTTAGGATTAGGGTAACACTGCTGTGCTCCTGGTTTAGGATTAGGGTAACACTGCTGTGCTCCTGGTTTAGGATTAGGGTAACACTGCTGTGCTCCTGGTTTAGGATTAGGGTAACACTGCTGTGCTCCTGGTTTAGGATTAGGGTAACACTGCTGTGCTCCTGGTTTAGGATTAGGGTAACACTGCTGTGCTCCTGGTTTAGGATTAGGGTAACACTGCTGTGCTCCTGGTTTAGGATTAGGGTAACACTGCTGTGCTCCTGGTTTAGGATTAGGGTAACACTGCTGTGCTCCTGGTTTAGGATTAGGGTAACACTGCTGTGCTCCTGGTTTAGGATTAGGGTAACACTGCTGTGCTCCTGGTTTAGGATTAGGGTAACACTGCTGTGCTCCTGGTTTAGGATTAGGGTAACACTGATGTTCTTCACTGATAATCATATTACAACCATGTCTTTCAGTGTCATGCATTTATTTCAAGTAAAGTATTTCCTTTAGCAGACATTTTTATTCACAGCATCACACAGGGTGGGATTTAAACTTGCGACATCATGATCCTCAGTCAACTTCTCTAACCACTAAGATATACCCATCCCCATGCTCTACCATGAAGAAAATCCCATGTTATATAGTTGGAATAATGATACTCTGTTGTGTTTGGGGTTGTCTGTCCACAGATGTGATAGAGAAGGAGATGAGGAAGTTGTTCAGCATCCCAGACGAGAGAGAGACGCGCCTCTGGAACAAGTACATGAGCAACACCTTCGAGCCCCTCAACAAGCCAGACAGCACCATCCAGGACGCTGGTCTGTACCAGGGGCAGGTTTGTATATAACCATACTGAGTATATAACCATCATACAGACTATATAAACACCATAATGTGTATATAAACACACTTGAGTATATAACCACACTGAGTATATAACCACACTGAGTATATAACCATACTGAGTATATAACCACACTGAGTATATAACCACACTGAGTATATAACCACACTGAGTATATAACCACACTGAGTATATAACCACACTGAGTATATAACCATACTGAGTATATAACCACACTGAGTATATAACCACACTGAGTATATAACCACACTGAGTATATAACCATACTGAGTATATAACCACACTGAGTATATAACCATACTGAGTATATAACCACACTGAGTATATAACCACACTGAGTATATAACCACACTGAGTATATAACCACACTGAGTATATAACCATACTGAGTATATAACCATACTGAGTATATAAACACCTCACTGGGTATATAACCTCATTGAGTATATAACCTCACTGAGTATATAACCATAATGAGTATATAACCGCACTGAATATATAACCACATTGAGTATATAACCATACTGACTATATAAACACCTCACTGGGTATATAACCTCACTGGGTATATAACCTCACTGGGTATATAACCACACTGAGTAGATAAACACTCAATATTGCATCGGCAGAGTTGGGGTTCTGGTATTTGAATGTCTTTCTTTGAGTTATTGTTTGTGCTGAAGTAAGTGTTGGGCTGCAGGTGCTTGTCATTGAGCAGAAGAATGAGGATGGCAGCTGGCCCAGAGGGACCTCATCTCCCAGGTGAGTGAGGGGTGAGAGGATTAGAGGGTGGGAGGATTAGAGGGTGAGGGGTCAGTGGGGGAGAGTTAGAGGGTGAGGGTTAGAGGGTGAGGGTTAGAGGGGTGAGGATTAGAGGGGGGGGGTGAGGGTTAGAGGGGTGAGTTTAGAGGGTGGCAGGGTTAGAGAGTGACGGTTAGAGGGTGAGAGGGGTGAGGGTGAGAGGATTAGAGGGTGAGGAGTTAGAGGGGTGAGGGGGAGATTTAGAGGGGGAGGGCTCCAGCCTGGCCTGTATGGGTCTGTGTGCTAGGCTTTAGTGCCTGGTAAATCTCATTTAACCATCTTCATGGATTCTAAATGAACACATGATCTTTGTTGTTGAGGCATTTTTGTAAGCATCTTTATTTTGATCTTCAACTCATTATATTCTGATCTTCTGAACTCAATATTCTGATCTTCTGAACTCGATATTCTGATCTTCTGAACTCTATATTCTGATCTTCTGAAGGTCATCGGGTGCTTCCAGCCTTTCTGCTTTGCCAAAGATCTCACCTCTCACAAACAACCATAACAGCAGCTTCAACAGCAGGAAGTAAGACCTTGTGTGTCGAGGTGTGTGTGTACGTCAGTCTCCAGTGGGAGTCAGATGGCTGAGTGGTTAGGGAATCGGGATAGTAATCAGAAGGTTGCTAGTTCGATTCCCGGCTATGCAAACCAAATGATGTTGTGTCCTTGGGCAAGGCACTTCACCCTACTTGCCTCGGTGGAATGTCCCTGTACTTACTGTAAGTCGCTCTGGATAAGAGCGTCTGCTAAATAACTAAATGTAAATGTACATGTGGGTGTATGTGTTTGTGTTTGTGTGCACACGTTTGTGTGCACACGTGTGTTGGAGGTGAGTGTGTGTGGGAGGGTTGAAGTGAGTGTGTGTGTCACTCTTCATGAGAAGAGTGTCGTCAGATAATGAGTAGACATGCATCTTGTGGACAACATGATGGTGTGACTGGAGGACTGCTGGACAGAGCCTGTGTTCAGCGAAGGCGGTTGCAGGGATATGTCTCTGCTGAAGGGATGGGAGGCTGTCTACCAGATGTCCCGTCAACTGTGGGAGGGAGAACCACAGCATTGAATTATGTATTTGCTGCTATTTCAATGTGTGCTCCAGCGTGTTGTGGATTGCGTAGCTATTAGGCTGATACTATCATAGCTGTGATAATGGATAGTGAAGACATTGTTCTTAGACTGTCTCTCACACACTCTCATCCTCCTTTAGTTCTATCTCCCTCTATCTCTACTCTGTCTCTCCCCCCCTTCCTCCCTCTCTCTTCCCCTCGCTCTACCTCTTCCTCCCCCCTCTCCCTCTCTTCCCCTCCCTTTCCCCCCTTTCTACTCCCCCTCCCTCTCTCTCTCTTCCTCCCTCCCTCTTCCTCTCCCCCTCTTCCTCCCTCCCTCTCCAATGAGCTCATTGTACTGCCTATTCTGCAGTATCTATGACCTTCAGAATATATTTCATCTTCCCCTTCATCCCTGTTCTACTGAGCTGTCTGCTACAGACTCCCACTGCTCACCCTAACTCTGCTATGTTTTCTGTGACGCTCCAATAGCAGGTCAGGGTTAGAGGTGTCTGATCACATATTCAGCAGGTCCAGGAGATGAGAGGGTGTTTGCTCTGAAGACGGAAGCATCAGCTCCTCCCTCATTTCTCTCCTGTCAAGTCCTGCAACCACCCCACATGTTTTACAATCTCCTCCCTTTTCTCTCTATTCCCTCTCCCTCATTCTCTCTTCACTTTCCCTTGGTCTCTTTCACTTGCTGGATCTCTCCAGCACATCCTACTCTTTCCTCCTGTTCCTCTCTGTCCATCTACACTTTCGCCTCCTTCCATTCTACTCACTCTCTCCCCCATTTTCTCTGTCCTCTCTCCTTCCCCCCCTACATTCTCTCTGTCTCTCTGCTGCACCTAGTCCTTCTGAAGCTGTTTGTTGTGCATCATAGCTAGTTGCTATCTTACCAGTGCTAGCTGCCAGTGCTAGCTGCTAGCTTCCCAGTGCTAGCTTTCCAGTGCTAGCTTTCCAGTGCTAGCTTTCCAGTGCTAGCTTGCCAGTGCTAGCTGCTAGTGCTAACAGTGTCAGCAGAGGTGCAGCGTGGGACAGGACAGCAGGAGATGACATACAGAAGACAGGAGCTACCCTGCTGGGACTGAGGAGGAAGAGGAGGAGGCCAGGCTGTCTCTCCATTTCCCCAAACTCAAACACCAGGCTCAGTCTGTAGACAGTGGACTCTCCTAGGCTTTGCTGCTCTGAAAGGGAACAGGCTTGGAAATGTCAGGCCTGATTGTGTCTGGGCTTGGCTTAGGGCTAGGCCGGGGGTACATCTTGGCTAGGGTGGACTAGTCTTGGCTAGGCGTGGGCTAGGTTTGAGCCTGGACTGGGATAGGTCTGACCGAGGTCTGGGCTAGGTCTAGGTTACGGTGGGCTGAGATGAAATGCTCTTGTGCTGTTGGTGGTGCCTGAGGCCTGAGGCAGTAGAGCGAGGAGACAGGAGGGTGGGGCTAGGAGACAGGAGGGAGGGGCTAGGAGACAGGAGGGACGGGCTAAGAGACAGGAGGGAGGGGCTAGGAGACAGGAGGGAGGGGCTAGGAGACAGGAGGGAGGGGCTAGGAGATGAGCTGGGATACCGGAGACAAGGGCTAGGAGACAGGAGGGAGGGGCTAGGAGACAGGAGGGAGGGGCTAGGAGATGAGCTAGCAGACACCAGGGTGGAGAGAGGGCTGAGCTGTGAGGCTACGTCTTCAGTCTTGCTGGATCAGTGGAACTCTGCTGCTGTGGTCTTCCTCCCAACCCACAGGTCTCTGTTCCTGCATGTCTGTTTCTCTGTCTACAATCTCCTGCTGTCTGTCTGTTTTCTTTGTTTCTTCTCTACCTCTTCATCAGAACAGTGTCACATCAGTTTTAGGTTTTGAGGTCATGTCAGAGTGTAGGAGAGACAGATGGCTGGATATCTAGTCAGCGGGGTGAGGACCTGAGGAAGGATGTAGAGCAGCAGGAGAGGACAGGACCCTGGGTCTGGACCCAGCATGGTTTGGAGTAGTCTGGGTAGTAGTCTGGGTTCCTGGTTGTGTTCTGGGTTCCTGGTTGTGTTCTGGGTTCCTGGTTGTGTTCTGGGTTCCAGGTTGTGTAGGCTGTGTTCCAGGTTGTGTAGGCTGTGTTCCAGGTTGTGTAGGCTGTGTTCCTGGTTGTGTAGGCTGTGTTCCAGGTTGTGTAGGCTGTATTCCTGGTTGTGTAGGCTGTGTTCCTGGTTGTGTAGGCTGTGTTCCAGGTTGTGTAGGCTGTGTTCCAGGTCGTGTAGGCTGTGTTCCAGGTCGTGTAGGCTGTATTCCTGGTCCTGTAGGCTGTGTTCCTGGTCGTGTAGGCTGTGTTCCAGGTTGTGTAGGCTGTGTTCCAGGATGTGTAGGCTGTGTTCCAGGATGTGTAGGCTGTGTTCCAGGTTGTGTTCTGGGTTCCTGGTTGTGTAGGCTGTGTTCCAGATTGTGTAAGCTGTGTTCCAGGATGTGTAGGCTGTGTTCCAGGTTGTGTTCTGGGTTCCTGGTTGTGTAGGCTGTGTTCCAGGTTGTGTAGGCTGTGTTCCAGGATGTGTAGCCTGGGTTCCAGGTTGTGTTCTGGGTTCCTGGTTGTGTTCTGGGTTCCTGGTTGTGTAGGCTGTGTTCCAGGTTGTGTAGGCTGTGTTCCTGGTTGAGTAGGCTGTGTTCCTGGTTGAGTAGGCTGTGTTCCTGGTTGAGTAGGCTGTGTTCCAGGTCGTGTAGGCTGTATTCCTGGTCCTGTAGGCTGTGTTCCTGGTCATGTAGGCTGTGTTCCAGGTTGTGTAGGCTGTGTTCCAGGTTGTGTAGGCTGTGTTCCAGGATGTGTAGGCTGTGTTCCAGGTTGTGTTCTGGGTTCCTGGTTGTGTAGGCTGTGTTCCAGGTTGTGTAGGCTGTGTTCCAGGATGTGTAGCCTGTGTTCCAGGTTGTGTTCTGGGTTCCTGGTTGTGTAGGCTGTGTTCCAGGTTGTGTAGGCTGTGTTACTGGTTGTGTAGGCTGTGTTCCTGGTTGAGTAGGCTGTGTTCCTGGTTGAGTAGGCTGTGTTACTGGTTGTGTAGTAGAGCCCGACCGATATATCGGCAGGCCGATATTATCGGCGGGCCGATATTATCGGCCGATATTAGGCATTTTCCAAACTATCGGTATCGGCATTTATAATGGACGATAAATGAATATTAAAGTTTTTTATTTATTTATTTTTATTGTGTTTTTGTTCAAAGAACTTTAAGTTTCATATCTTAAGTTTGTATTTTTATTTTATTTATCAGAACTTTAATATATTTTGATGTTCCTCTGTTCTGATGTGACAATAAAACAAACAAGTTTATTTTTAAACTGTATTATCATATTATTTTAGTTAGGAAATAATAACAGGAGTCAGATGGCTGAGTGGTTAAGGAATCGGGCTATTAATCAGAAGGTTGCCGGTTCGAATCCTGGCAGTGTCAAATGACGTTATGTCCTTGAGCAAGGCACTTCACCCTACTTACTCTGGGAATGTCCCTGTAATTACTGTAAGTCGCTCTGGATAAGAACGTCTGCTAAAAATGACTAAATGCGAACTACAAATAACTAATGTTTGGGAAATCAGTTTGTTTTGTTACGCGTTTCTGGATTTTTTAAATATTTTTTTATATCGGAATATCGGATTTTTAAATCATCAAATATTTGTATCGGTATCGGCATTAAAAATCCTTTATTGGTCGGGCTCTATTGTGTAGGCTGTGTTACTGGTTGAGTAGGCTGTGTTCCTGGTTGTGTAGGCTGTGTTCCTGGTTATGTAGGCTGTGTTCTCGAGAGCCAGTTGCTGATTCAGCTCTGTGCTCTGCAGTAGAGTTGACCAGTATATCTGTCAGCAAAGTATTGTGTAGTATTAAACTGTAGGTGCTTTCATATTCAAAGTTTGTTTGATTTTCACCACCAGAGTGAAGAGTTAGGGACCGAGGTGTTGAGGATGGAGAAACAATGAAAGAGGTCTAAGTGTAGGTTTAGGATGATGACAAAAGCAGTGAAATAATGCAGCCACACACAGCCTCTTAAAAACAATAAGTAGTATAAATGGTATTTAGTTTTTTGGGGTGAATGCTTTCTAAAGATGCTTTCTAAAGATGCTATATCAATAATGATACAATGTATTTGATTTATTTTAGCTTTCAAGTCTGTCATCAATATTTTTTCACATTAGAATTAGGAGAATATCAGACCCCAAAAGATCCTTATTGGTTAAACTACATCCACCAGTAGGGCTAGACATAGCTTCATCCTGACGTGTGTGTCTGGGCAGTGTGAAGAATTCCAGCTACACACTCCCTTCCTACCACCCCTACAACAGCTACGAACTCCCAGACAAAAGCAGAGCAAGCGAGCGGGCGGGACTCTGTGGGCTGTCTAACCTGGGGAACACCTGCTTCATGAACTCTGCTGTCCAGGTACACACCTCCCCACACACACCTGTCCAGGTACACACCTCCCCACACACCTGTTCCTCCCAACACCAGGTCGAGGTTGAAACAAGCATGTAGACTGACCCAGGCAATAGGTGACTTCCTCCTTTCCTCTGCCTGCAGTGTTTGAGCAACGTGCCTCCGCTGACGGAGTACTTCCTGAAGAACAAGTACAGTGAGGAGCTGAATGAGGACAACCCTCTGGGCATGAAGGGGGAGATTGCCAAGGTGTATGCAGACCTGATCAGGCAGATGTGGGCCGGGCGGTACAGCTACGTCACCCCCAGACCTTTTAAGGTGATCACTCCGTCTGAGCTTGTGAGTGTACGTCTGTGTATGTGTTGTGTCAAGCCACAGAGAGACCCAGGGTTGAGCCACAGAGAGACCCAGGGCTGAGCCACAGAGAGACCCAGGGCTGAGCCTCAGGGAGACCCAGGGCTGAGCCACAGAGAGACCCAGGGCTGAGCCTCAGAGAGACCCAGGGCTGAGCCTCAGAGAGACCCAGGGCTGAGCCTCAGAGAGACCCAGGGCTGAGCCTCAGAGAGACCCAGGGCTGAGCCTCAGAGAGACCCAGGGCTGAGCCTCAGAGAGACCCAGGGCTGAGCCTCAGAGAGACCCAGGGCTGAGCCTCAGAGAGACCCAGGGCTGAGCCTCAGAGAGACCCAGGGCTGAGCCTCAGAGAGACCCAGGGCTGAGCCTCAGAGAGACCCAGGGCTGAGCCACAGAGAGACCCAGGGCTGAGACACACACTTCCGGACAAAGACGACAGAACAAAAACATACTTTTTTCTACAAAAAAGATTTTGATCAGTGAACCAGTCACAGCCATGCTCGTACTCCCAACAGGAAGCGGGAAACCGCTTAAAGGGCCAGCGCACGGCCTGGCCGTGAGGGGCTTGGGCCACTGTCCCTGGTGCTGGGAAGCCAGGGAAGGCCCAGTCTCTCTGGGGATGCCATAGTGTACATATACATGTGTGTGTGTGTACGTACATCTGATTTGTGGTGTGTGTGTACGTGCGTGTTTGGGTTTGTGTGTGTGTATGCGTGTGCGTGCGTGTGTCAGACCCAGGTGGGGCGCTTCGCTCCCCAGTTCTCTGGTTACCAGCAGCAGGATTCCCATGAGCTCCTGGCCTTCTTATTGGACGGTCTCCACGAGGATCTGAACCGCATCCGAAGGAAGCCCTACATCCTGCTAAAGGATGCGGACGGACGTCCCGACAAGGTAGAGACCTCCACCCCTAACCCTAACACCACCTAAACCAACACCTCCCTAACACCACCTATACCTACACCTCCCTACCCATCTACCCCTCTCTGTCTCCTCCCCTCTTTATCTCTTCCTCTATCTACTGCTCTCTCTCTCCACCTCTCTCACATCTCAGTGTTTCCCCTACCATTGTTTTGAAGGGGCGGCCCGCCCACCCAAAACGATCTTCCACCCTCCTAAGAGAATGTCAATATATATAATTAGGCTATGTATATATATAAATTTAAAAAAACGTGCGAGATAAAGCTGTTTTCACACATACAGACAATTCGCCTCTTGCTCGTCACCTCAAAAGTTAAATTCATTTGCGAGTAAAGTTTGCGCAATGTTGCCCTTGTTACTTACACCTGATTGCTTGTCGATGAGTACACTATATCAACTGGCAATGACTACATTTGGGTAACACTACCCTAACCCTCCCCAGGTGGTTGCTGAGGAGGCCTGGGAGAACCATATCAAGAGGAACGACTCCATCATCGTGGACATCTTCCACGGTCTCTTCAAGTCTACGCTGGTCTGTCCTGTCTGCTCCAAGGTTTCCGTCACCTTCGACCCCTTCTGCTACCTGACCCTGCCACTGCCCATGAAGAAGGAGCGGACGCTGGAGGTCTACCTGGTCAGGCTGGATCCCATGACCAAGCCCACACAGGTACCTCTGACTCCTGACCTAGAACCCTACCTGGTCAGGCTGGACCCCATGACCAAGCCTAAACATGGTTTTGTGTGTTGATATACTTGCTGAGTGTGTGTTTCTGTACCAGCTGACTGTGTGTGTGTGTTTCAGTACAAGATAAGTGTGTGCGTGTGTTTCAGTACAAGATAAGTGTGTGTGTGTGTGTTTCTGTACCAGCTGACTATGTGTGTGTTTCAGTTTGTGGTGGGCTGTTATCGGCGTTAACGCGCGTTAACGTGCTGCGACTCTTATCGGTGATAAAAAAATATATTGCCGTTAATCTATTCTCAAAGTTGGGTTGGGAGCTGGGTCTATACTACGCAAGCTATGATGACTTGCACCTTGATATTTTAGCGTGGATGTATACCTAGCCGAATTGCACTGTAGGGGGCGAGAACGAGTCTTCGAACCTGTGTATGCCTTGTGTATGAAATTATCACATCAAACGTGACGTGCTAACATGGATGCAGCTATGAAGCCGCCTAGTTTGCTTCAGGGAAAATGTATTTTTAAGAAGCTTCTCAATGGAAACCTCGACAAGACTAAGGTTGTTTGCACCTTGTGCTATGCGGAATTAGTTTACTGTAGGAGTTCTTCCAGTCTCAAATACCACCTAAACACAAAGCATCCCTTAGCTAATGCGGAAGATGCCGGGCCAAGCACTGATGTAGCGCGTTTGAGTGCAACCGAGGCAAGCCCGTCAGCACTGCTCTATCAGCCAAGCTAACTAATCTAATAAACAGTTAATAAACACAAGTACATCTTATTGAACATAATTTATTTTCATCACCAATTATCATAGTAGAACAGCTTTCTCAAGTAGTTTGTGATGCATTTTGGAAACAGGAGATGAGCTCCTGGTCTAATGCGCCACCTGGCTTGAGAAACCCGTTCTCAAAGACTTACTTTTAGTCATTATTTGGGTAGCACACATATTCTGAATGCCTTCGGCGGAATTCAAATGAGCCATTTTAATCTAGATTAATCTAGATTAACGCCAAGATTACAGTGAGATTAATCTAGATTAAAAAAATCTATGCCCACCACTAGTTTCAGTACAAGATAAGTGTGTGAGTGTGTGTGTTTCAGTACAAGATAAGTGTGTGTGTGTGTTTCAGTACAACATAACAGTGTGTGTGTGTTTCTGTACCAGCTGACTGTGTGTGTTTCAGTACAAGATAACAGTGTGTGTGTTTCTGTACCAGCTGACTGTGTGTGCGTGTGTTTCAGTACAAGATAACAGTGCCCAAGGTGGGTTACATATCTGACCTGTGCATGTCGCTGTGCAGTCTGTCTGGAGTTTCATCTGACAAGGTAACATTTGTTTATTTTAAACCTTCAGGTCCTCCATTACATCTCTGGAGATTAAGTTAAAGGGTTTATTAATTGTCGAATAGTCTAGCAGCATGGTGTTAATCTGAGTCTAGCAACGTGATGTTAATCTGAGATTAGAAGGATGGTGTTAATCTGAGGTTACCTGTCTGGACTCAGATGATTGTGACGGACATCTACAGCCATCGCTTCCATCGCATCTTTGCCACCAGCGAGAACCTCAGCAGCATCATGGAGAGAGACGACATCTACGTGTGAGTGTAGCTAGAGGCCACACACACACGCACACATGCAGTCACACAGGATGAGAGGGTTAGAGACTGCAGGATGAGAGGGTTAAAGACTGCAGGATGAGAGGGTTAGAGACTGCAGGATGAGAGGGTTAGAGACTGCAGGATGAGAGGGTTAGAGACTGCAGGATGAGAGGGTTAGAGACTGCAGGATGAGAGGGTTAAAGACTGCAGGATGAGAGGGTTACAGACTGCAGGATGAGAGGGTTACAAACTGCAGGATGAGAGGGTTAGAGACTGCAGGATGAGAGGGTTAGAGACTGCAGGATGAGAGGGTTAGAGACTGCAGGATGATAGGGTTACAAACTGCAGGATAAGAGGGTTAGAGACTGCAGGATGAGAGGGTTAGAGACTGCAGGATGAGAGGGTTAGAGACTGCAGGATGAGAGGGTTAGAGACTGCAGGATGAGAGGGTTAGAGACTGTAGGATGAGAGGGTTAAAGACTGCAGGATGAGAGGGTTAGAGACTGCAGGATGAGAGGGTTAGAGACTGCAGGATGAGAGGGTTACAGACTGCAGGATGAGAGGGTTACAGACTGCAGGATGAGAGGGTTACAGACTGCAGGATGAGAGGGTTAGAGACTGCAGGATGAGAGGGTTACAGACTGCAGGATGAGAGGGTTAAAGACTGCAGGATCACAGGGTTACAGACTGCAGGATGAGAGGGTTAGAGACTGCAGGATGAGAGGGTCACAGACTGCAGGGTGAGAGGGTCACAGACTGCAGGGTGAGAGGGTTACAGACTGCAGCGTGAGAGGGTCACAGACTGCAGGGTGAGAGGGTTACAGACTGCAGCGTGAGAGGGTTACAGACTGCAGCGTGAGAGGGTCACAGACTGCAGGGTGAGAGGGTCACAGACTGCAGGATGAGAGGGTCACAGACTGCAGGATGAGAGGGTCACAGACTGCAGGGTGAGAGGGTTACAGACTGCAGCATGAGAGGTTTACAGACTGCAGGATGAGAGGGTTAAAGACTGCAGGCTGAGTGGTTAGAGACTGCAGGATGAGAGGGTTAGAGACTGCAGGATGAGAGGGTTAAAGACTGCAGGATGAGAGGGTTAGAGACTGCAGGATGAGAGGGTTAGAGACTGCAGGATGAGAGGGTTAGAGACTGCAGGATGAGAGGGTTACAGACTGCAGCGTGAGAGGGTCACAGACTGCAGGGTGAGAGGGTTACAGACTGCAGCATGAGAGGTTTACAGACTGCAGGATGAGAGGGTTACAGACTGCAGGGTGAGAGGGTTACAGACTGCAGCATGAGAGGGTCACAGACTGCAGGGTGAGAGGGTCACAGACTGCAGCGTGAGAGGGTCACAGACTGCAGGGTGAGAGGGTTACAGACTGCAGGGTGAGAGGGTTAGGAGTTACTGAGCAGCAGTTGTCCTGAGTAGGTTTGAGGTTAGCGTGAGTCGGGCGGAGGATGCGGACCATGTGGTGATTCCGGTGTACCTGAGGGCGAAGAACAAGCAGTTGGGCTACAACCACACCAACACTCCTCTGTTTGGACTGCCCTTCCTGCTCTCTGTCCCGCGCTGCCTCAGAGAGGACCAGCTGTACAACATGCTGCTGCTACGCCTGGGGTACGCACACTCACACAGGCACACAGTCACTCACACACACTCACACTCATTCACACACAGGCACGCCATCAGACTCACACATAGTCATACGTAGACACATTTGCACACACATATGTAGACTTGTGTATAGGCGGGATGCTGCTAGTGGTCCATCGTGTGTGTGCTGTCATGGTAACGCTCCTGTGTTCAGGCGTTTCCTGCGTTCAGTCGCTCCTCAGGATGGAGAGGAGCACGTTGTCAACGGCAACACCACCAACGGGATCCTGGAGGAGGGTTCCCCTAGTGAGTCACACACACACTCACACATTCACACACTCTCTCACACACACACACACACACACACATGCACACATGCTCTGTCTGCTGCAGGTGAGATGGAGACTGACGAGCAGGACGAGGAGTCCAGCCAGGACCAGGACCTGCCTTCCGAGAACGACAATAGCCAATCAGAGGACTCAGTGGGTGGGGACAATGAGCTGGAGAATGGGATTGGTCCTGAGAGCACAGGGCAGCACACGGTGCAGAAGAAGCGTCTCTTTACATTCCAATTCAACAACATGGGCAAGACGCAGCTCAGCTCCCTGCAGGACGAGCCCAGGCAGATACGCTTCGACGAGGGCCACCTGCGCCTCAGTGGTGCGGAACACACCGCCTCACACTACCTCACACTGTCCACACGCCATCTCACACTACCTCACATTACAACACACACTACTCCACACACAGTACCACACACACACAACCCTCACACACTACCATCACATACTATCTTAATATAGCATGTTGATCTTCATAAACTATCGTAACATCTTAACAGTCAAAACAGAAGTCCCTTCCTGTCCTACCTTCAGTGTTGTGTTTTGCAGACCGTTCCTACCTCTCTCTTGACTGGGAACCGGAGGTCAAGAAGAAATACTTTGATGAGAGTGTTGCAGAGGTAAGGCCTGTGTCGTCTTGGAAACAGAAATCTTTATCCTTTTATTCATCCCAAAATCCAAACTAGCAACACAACATGTTTTAAGACTGTCACTTTAGAGAGGTCAAACTGTCCTAACAGAACACTCATGGCCTCCTAATCATCAACCCAGTTTAGCTTTCTTACTGTGCAACATAGAAATTGACCTGTAAATGCAAAGTACACTAGTTAGGCTAGGCAGATTCCAAAATGAATCATAAACTATTTTGGTTAGATCGTCATGAGCCAGCATGTTGTCATGGTGATCCATGTAGATTATCCTGACAGGACTTTGAGAAGCATGAGAGCATGGAATACAAACCCCAGAAGAAGGCATTCTTCAAGCTCAGAGACTGCATCGACCTGTTCACCACCACAGAGAAGCTGGGAGCTGAAGACCCCTGGTGAGACTGGCTTCACACTGCCCTTTTATTCACACTGCTGCTGGGGGCCATTCAGGTGCTCATTCTCTGAGTGTATGGTGTGTGTGTGTGTATGGTGTACCAGGTACTGTCCCAGCTGTAAGCAGCACCAGCAGGCCAGTAAGAAGCTGGACTTGTGGGCTCTGCCCCCTGTGCTGGTGGTGCATCTGAAGCGCTTCTCATACAGCCGCTACATGAGGGACAAGCTGGACGCCCTGGTGGAGTTCCCTCTCAGGTACACACACCCTTCACCTCAGGTACACACCCTTCACCTCAGGTACACACACCCTTCACCTCAGGTACACACACCCTTCACCTCAGGTACACACCCTTCACCTCAGGTACACACACCCTTCACCTCAGGTACACACCCTTCACCTCAGGTACACACACCCTTCACCTCAGGTACACACACCCTTCACCTCAGGTACACACACCCTTCACCTCAGGTACACACACCCTTCACCTCAGGTACACACACCCTTCACCTCAGGTACACACACCCTTCACCTCAGGTACACACACCCTTCACCTCAGGTACACACCCTTCACCTCAGCTACACACCCTAACCACCATGTACACACCTTAACCATCAGGTACACACACCCTTCACCTCAGGTACACACACCCTTCACCTCAGGTACACACCCTTCACCTCAGGTACACACCCTTCACCTCAGGTACACACCCTAACCCTCAGGTACACACCATAACCCTCAGGTACACACCCTAACCACCAGGTACACACCCTAACCCTCAGGTACACACCCTTGTTACCCGTTACTCTTAACGCATTACAGTACTTTGTACTTTGTAACTAACCTTGTTGTGTCAACAGAGACCTGGACATGTCCGAGTTCCTCATCAGCCCCAACACCGGGCCCTGTCGCTACGACCTCATTGCTGTCTCCAACCACTATGGAGGGATGGGAGGCGGCCACTGTAAGTGGAGAACACTTGCCACCCACACACACACACACACACACACACATGCCACCCACACACACACACACACACACATGCCACACACACACATAAGGTAATGCCTCGTGTATCTTGCCTCTCAGATACAGCCTACGCTAAGAACAAGGATGATGACAAGTGGTTCAACTTTGATGATAGCAGTGTGTCAACTGCCAACGAGGACCAGATAGTGGTGAGGATAACTACGTACTATTATTAGTATTAATTAGTATTACCATACTATAGTATTATTGAGTACTTTTAGCCATACATATATGAACAGGCTGAAATAAGTTTTCTGTCACAAACTTGAAATTATGTGTGTCTCCAGTCCAAAGCAGCATATGTGCTGTTTTACCAGCGGCAGGACACAGTGAAAGGAACAGGCTACTTTGAACTGGATCGCGAGGAGGAGGAGGAGGAGGAGGAGAGAGAGGAAGAGGAAGAGGAAGAGGAAGAGGAGGAGGAGGAGGAGAGAGAGGAAGAGGAGGAGGAGAGAGAGGGGGAGGAGGAGAGGAGTGCATCTGCTCAGGGAGCCACAGCTGCCAGTGATGAGGAAGACGTGAACGACAACAAGAAGGAGGAGGAGGAGGAGGAGGAGGAGGAGGAGGAGGAGGAGGAAGAAGAGGAGGAGCCTAGTTTTGATGTCACCATGAAATCTAACTGAGATCCGTCCAGACAGAAATGTGAAGCTACAGAGTCAGGGTGTGGCTGCCTGACATGCTGGCCAACTGGGTCACCGGGGGGTCAGAGAATGCTCCAGCCAGTCAGGACAGAGCGGTTAAGGGTCACTGTGTCTCCAACTCCATCTTAGACGAGTCTGACTTCCTGGAATAGTGTGATTCTGAGCCCAGTCAGGAACTACAGTCCCTCCTGCCACAGTTCATCATGCATATCATTAGGAGGATTACATTTTCATGATGATTTCATTCTGAATTACTTCATGTATGTCATTTGAAAGAATACTGAATAATTATTATTGTTATGGTTTTCATAATGCAGACACATTTTTGAACTTTTCGTGCTTTGTTTTCTATCACCCCCACATCCCCTCTCTCTTTCACAGTGATACACATCCCCTCTCTCTTTCACAGTGATACACATCCCCTCTCTCTTTCACAGTGATACACATCCCCTCTGTTTCACAGTGATACACATCCCCTCTCTCTTTCACAGTGATACACATCCCCTCTCTCTTTTACAGTGATACACGTCCCCTCTGTTTCACAGTGATACACATCCCTTCTGTTTCACAGTGATACACATCCCCTCTGTTTCACAGTGATACACATCCCCTCTCTCTTTCAGTGCTACACATCCCCTCTCTTTCACAGTGCTACACATCCTATGTTGACTAGTTGCCTCCAGGACGCTGACCTCTATCATGTCAACAGCCAAACAATACTGCTGCTGGTACTGCTTTGATTGTGCATTTTAGACACATAACAAATGTATGAATAATAAGCCTTATGTTGTTAAGGTCTTCTGTGTTCTCAAGGCCCTACAGCTGGTGGGTCTCTTGGGTTAGATAGCTTTAACACGGTTGTTCTCTGCCCTGTCCACCCCTCCCTGCTCTCTCAGTGGAACAGTCAATTTTCCTGTTATAGTGATGAGACAGAAGATAATTTCTTGGCATAGTGATGAGACACCAGGTCACTTCCTGTAACAGTGATGACACCAGATCTCCTCCGCCTTAAAATCTAAATCTCACTCGAGCCTTTTCTGTGTGCTTTACATTATGCTTGTCTGTCAGCAGGGCCCTCACACACACACGCATGTGTGCATGCAACATGATACGCCACACACATGCTTTCTATCAAGGCCTATATACATTCTAGCAACTCTTTTTTCAAAGACATTCAAGCCTATTTTCTTGCTTTGGTTGAATGTGATGGGTAGCAGTGGCTACATGCATTTAATGTGGGCGGTGGGGGTCCTGTCCTTCCCTGAGGGTCCTGTCCTTCCCTGGGGGATCCTGGGTGTCCTGTCCTTCCCTGAGGGTCCTGTCCTTCCCTGGGGGATCCTGGGGGTCCTGTCCTTCCCTGAGGGTCCTGTCCTTCCCTGAGGATCCTGTCCTTTCCCCTGGGGGATCCTGGGGGTCCTGTCCTTCCCTGAGGATCCTGTCCTTCCCTGGGGGGTCCTGTCCTTCCCTGAGGGTCCTGTCCTTCCCTGTGGGGTCCTGTTCTTCCCTGAGGGGTCCTGTCCTTCCCTGGGGGGTCCTGTCCTTTCCTGGGGGGTCCTGTCCTTTCCTGGGGGGTCCTGTCCTTTCCTGGGGGGTCCTGTCGTTCCCTGAGGATCCTGTCCTTCCCTGAGGGTCCTGTCCTTCCCTGGGGGGTCCTGTCCTTCCCTGGGGGGTCCTGTCGTTCCCTGAGGATCCTGTCCTTCCCTGGGGGGTCCTGTCCTTCCCTGAGGGTCCTGTCCTTTCCTGGGGGGTCCTGTCCTTTCCTGGGGGGTCCTGTCCTTTCCTGGGGGGTCCTGTCGTTCCCTGAGGATCCTGTCCTTCCCTGAGGGTCCTGTCCTTCCCTGGGGGGTCCTGTCCTTCCCTGGGGGGTCCTGTCCTTCCCTGGGGGGTTCTGTCCTTTCCTGGGGGGTCCTGTCGTTCCCTGAGGGTCCTGTCCTTTCCTGGGGGGTCCTGTCCTTTCCTGGGGGGTCCTGTCCTTTCCTGGGGGGTCCTGTCGTTCCCTGAGGATCCTGTCCTTCCCTGAGGGTCCTGTCCTTCCCTGGGGGGTCCTGTCCTTCCCTGGGGGGTTCTGTCCTTTCCTGGGGGGTTCTGTCCTTTCCTGGGGGGTCCTTTCCTGGGGGGTCCTGTCCTTCCCTGAGGGTCCTGTCCTTCCTGGGGGAGCAGTAGGGAAATGGTGATGAGAAGTACAACATGTAATGAGGGATGCCACGTTCTTGGACAGGTCACCCACAGACCCATGTCAGATCAGGGATTCTCCAAGAAGTGAAGCAAGTATACAGGTTCAGAGTATTGGGACAGGGCCTCTGCTGAGAGCCTGGGTCTGTGCCATGTGACCACTAGAGACAATCCAATACTGTATATAAGAGTTCACTCTGTGAGTGCACATTTGATAAAAAATATTTATTTATATGTAAGCATTTAATAATAATAAAACAACAATGTATTAGAGACCTTGGCAGAAAGATGGAATAATGTCCATACGTGTTGGAATTCTGGGTTTCTTCTATGATTTGGGACTTTTATCTTGTAAAGTGGATACAGACATCTTTGCATGATGAGTTGGGTGTGCCAGGTTTGGCTTTACATTGGTTTACATTTGAAATGTGCATGTGTATTTATACACAATCTTCAATAAAGTTGTGTAAAGCCTTGCTTGTCTGCTCCTGGTGGGATGACTACAGAGGCTTAAATACAGCCACATTCTGGCCCCTTGTGGACAGTGGAGCCAAGTGCATGTGTGGTGTCGTACAACACTTCCAAAATAATTTAATGATGTACCAACATCATTGTACTCCCCCTCCCCTCCTCCCCCTCTGTACTCCCCCTCTGTACTCCCCCCCTGTACTCCCCCTCTGTACTCCCCCCCTGTACTCCCTCTCTGTACTCCCCCTCTGTACTCCCCTCTCCTCCCTCCCTGTACTCCCCCTCTCCTCCCCCTCTGTACTCTCCCCCTCTGTACTCCCCCTCTCCTCCCCCTCTGTACTCCCCCTCCTCCCTCCCTGTACTCCCCCTCTGTACTCCCCCTCTCCTCCCCCTCTGTACTCCCTCTCCTCCCCCTCTGTACTCCCCTCTCCTCCCTCCCTGTACTCCCCCTCTCCTCCCCCTCTGTACTCTCCCCCTCTGTACTCCCCCTCTCCTCCCCCTCTGTACTCCCCCTCCTCCCTCCCTGTACTCCCCCTCTCCTCCCCCTCTGTACTCCCCCTCTCCTCCCCCTCTGTACTCCCTCTCCTCCCCCTCTGTACTCCCCCTCTCCTCCCCCCCTCCTGACTGATATTCCCCTGGGGGCCAACATATCAAGTGGTAGGGCTTTCAATCCACTTCAAGACCTAGGGACTCATTTGGATGGCCCACATATCCACTTATGGTTAGATTTCTTTTCTTTTGCAATCATAAGTGGGAATGTGGATCAGAATGATTCCCCTAGGGTTTGGAGTGGGTGGAGAGAATCAGAGATCACCTGTGGTAAATATACCTTTTTCAATAATATCTTGTCAACCTTTCAAAACCTTCTTATCAAAACCTTTTTCAAAAATAATTTTCAACCGATTTAAAACTTTTATTTCCAAAACTTTTATACAAAATATTTGTTCAACCTTTCAAAACGTTTTTCGAAACATTGTCAAAAAATGATTCCAGCATCAAATGATTCTTACTGTACAATGAGGGGACTATGAGGAACCCAGAGCCATAGAGAGAAAGAGTTGCGTCAACTCCATTGTCTCCGATGTCTCATTCTTGTCGGCAACGGTAGCCTACTACCAGAGAATGTCTACTACTACGGTATATCATGAAAGAATTCACAACCAACCTCTGCAATATCACTCCGTGCCGATAGAAGGAGATGTCCTTTGATGGATGTCCAGGAAGTGAAACGACGTAATCATCATCCGTCGCCCAAACAAAACAAACGTAGCCGACTGTAGCAGTGCTGTAGGCGTGTAGACTGTCTGCCGACTGACAGCAGTTTAGCGGTACAGGGGAGCTGATATGATCGCCAGGTAGTTGGATGTTTATGCAAACGGTAAAAGGTACGTGTCTTTATCCATTACAGCAGTGGTATGAATCGTATGATCACTGTTGACGCCAGCCAATTGAAATGGAAATGTTTTGAATTAAATTGCTGACAGCAAGCCACCTACTATTAGCCTAGCTGACTTCTCTGTTTTCTTGAGTATCCGATACTTCCTTGTCACTTGCTCAACGCCACTATGTCAATAAAGCGAAGAAGTGTGCGTGTAAAATAAGCATTGGCTAATATTTGGACGAGAAATTATAGTTTATTTTTCTTCTCGCCTGCTAGGTTATTATTGTTATTTCGCACCACTGTGCCAATACAGACCGTCACTTGACTCTCAACACCTAAATACAGGTAGAACTAGTTCTGATTCTTGATCTTTTGATTCACTTTCTATATTCACTATAGGCTATGCTAAACCTAAGCTAAATTAATAGTATGTACATGTTTAAGTAAATAAATGAAGCCCTTGGGACACGAATGAGGCAGAAGGTGCAGAATTAACAACTTCTTAAATGCTTCTGTTGGTCTTAACTCGCTAACTCAGGTCTGATAGTAGTACTGAAGTAGTTCTTTTGGCTGCAGGTACGCTAACTGTGACTGTTTTCGTCACTGGCTAGTTCTGAAGTTTACATTCCTTTTAAGACCTAAACCAAAGAGTGATCGCACAACAAGCTGATTAGATACCGCAGCCTTTCGTCTACAGCGACCAGGCTAGCTCGCTTAGCATAAAATCATAACTCTGGTGATTTCTAACCACAACTTGATTATAATGTTTATTAAAGTATGTTAATTCTGTGTGTTGGGTACAGATCGGTGTATGTGTAATATACTTTTCTTTCTCTCCAGTCATCTGTGACATTAGGCTTGACTGAGCAACTGCTGATGTAGTTGTGGACGATCTAGTCAGCTGTTCTGTCTCTGAATCCCCTCCCCCTGTTACAGCAGCCCTTTAAAGACCTCCTCTTCCTCCCGTGCCCCTTGTGATGCCTCCTCCATGCTGTGGCTTCCTGTCACAGTTCACCCATCACCACCTGGTCGCTTTCCTCCTAACCTTCTTTAGGTAACCTCCCTTCCTCTTTCTCTTCCTCCCTCCTCTTCCTTCCCCCCTCTTTCTCCTCGCTCCCACCTTCCCCCCTCTTCCTCCTTCCCCCCTCTTCCTCCTACCTCCCTCCTCTGAAACTTGTTGTGAGAGCTGACAAGTTTTATAAATGTTCCTTCTCTGAACTGGTCTGACCCCTGACCCCTGTGCTGGGTCGGCGTCATCGCTCCAGGATGTGATGTCACAAAGCTTCATGTTTGGTTTCCTCCCTCCAGCTATGTTGTGCTGCATGCGTCCAGGAAGACCTTCAGTAACGTGAAGGTCAGCATCTCAGCACAGTGGACTCCTTCACTGAAAAACAGCAGCTCTCCTGAGTTTGCCCCTGGAGAGGTAACTACTACCCCTTAACAACCTCTAAATACCCCCAATTACCCCAATCCACACCTAACTACAGAATGTGTGTGTGTGTGTGTGTGTGTGTGTGTCAGACATGGGATGACAACAGGCTGTTTGCAAACGAGGAGGAGGCGACTCTGTTCCTGGGGGCGCTGGACACAATCTTCCTGTTCTCCTACGCTGTGGTTAGTACCAACACACATATATGTATATATATACGCATGCATACACGCACACACACCTGCACATACACACTAGGTATTGTGATCTGTATGTAATGGAGGTGTGTCTGTGTCAGGGCCTGTACGTGAGCGGGGTTATTGGAGATAGACTCAACCTGCGCTATGTGCTCTGCTGTGGACTGTGTGGCTCTGCAGTGGTGGTAAGAAACCTACTCATACACACACACACACACACTCACACACTCACATACATACACACACAAACACACACTCACACACTAATACTGTACCGGGGTTTGCTCGTTTAAAGATAGAAATACTTAATTTATAATAAAGTCTCGGGGTACCACCCTAATATTGGTTTTAGGACATTAAGGGATCCTATGTTTAATATTTAATAATCAGTTTCAATTAACAGAATGAAATGGTCTAACTTAGAGAGAGACAGAAATTGTACAGTAAATGATTACATCCTTACAAATCATAAACAGAGCTATCGCCAATGCCATGTCGGGGAGGAAAGAGCGTTAGCCATAGTTACGTTTGATCAGGGTTGATCAATGAGGTTGAGGGCGGTTCGCATTCAAGGCCCATTTGAAGATTCGGAAGTCAAAGCGTGGCTGCGCTGCAGGGTCATGTGACTGAGTCTGTGGGGTCTCAGTCAGGTCGCAATTAGAATTGCGTTTTTGGTTCTTCTGTAGAATCGTCCAGAAAGTGTTGCAATCACAATAATGTTGAATCTCAGGAGCTGGGCAACGTCCGTTGGAACGCCAATCCTGATGGTGCTCACACCATGGTTGGTTTAGCTGGAGTCAGAGATTGATTGTCATCTCAGAGTTTTATACAGTTCAGAGTTAGAAGGAGGACCTGTCTGGGGTTAGAAGTTGATTGGGGGAAGCTGGGTTTTCAACTTTCCCCTCCTTCCTTCACACCTACCAAAGGTGTGAACTGGCGTCTGGATGGTTCCTAAGATTGCTCAAATATTGTTCTGGACATCTTGCTACAGTTACAAAATATAGTTGAATGATTGTTTTATTATGATAGCTTTGTGTAGATACCAAAGATGACTTGGTTATCTTTCAGGAAGAAGGAGTAGTTACTAAAATCCAGATTTCAGTAAACACAACATTAAAACAAAGTAACAAACATTACACAAATATCCCTCTCATAATTCTCCACCTACTCTTGTGGTAAAGGTGAAGTCTTGAAGAACTTTCCTCTAAAGTTCTGATCAAGGTATGCTCTTTGGAGAGCACAAATGGATGCTGGAGATGTGTCATCTCAAGCAGGCCCTTTGAAGCTTGAAAGCTAGCTAGGGCCTCACATGCAGAGTAGGAGCTAGCGGGAGGGCCTCACATGCAGAGGAGGAGCTAGCATGAGGGCTTCACATGCAGAGGAGGAGCTAGCGGGAGGGCCTCACATGCAGAGGAGGAGCTAGCGGGAGGGCCTCACATGCAGAGGAGGAGCTAGCAGGAGGGCTTCACATGCAGAGGAGGAGCTAGCAGGAGGGCCTCACATGCAGAGGAGGAGCTAGCAGGAGGGACTCACATGCAGAGGAGGAGCTAGCAGGAGGGCCTCACATGCAGAGGAGGAGGCTCCCCCCCAACTCTATGGTTCCTTTGCATCGGCGTTTGGTAGGTAATCAGCATACTGAGAGTGTCACGAGGGCTGATGAGGTTTGTGTGATGTGATCAAATCAGACTCTTCAGGTGTGACAAGATGTTGGCTCTGTGTGGTCTGGCTGACCTCACTACAATACACACACTCATACACACACACTCTCATATACACCCACCCCCACATATACACACACTCCCACATATACACACATATACATACTCATACACCCCCCCCCACACACACACACACATATACATACACACAGCCATACACACACACTCTCATACATACAAACACTACCGTATTTTTTCGTAAATAAAGCTGCAGCCAGTACCCCGATTTTACAGTTTTCTTGTGGTTGTACGGCTTATAGCCCGGTTTTAGAACAAAATAGTGGCTTCGTCCCAAGATCTCTACAGACTGTGCAGCTAATTTAATGCTCAACACTGGAACGCGGGCTTATTACTTGAAAGAGGAATTATTTACTGTGTCGTCGTCTCAGTTACACTATCAGGGCTTGGAAATACAGTGACTTGCTAAAGTAGGCAAATGGCTCGTAGAACATAACATTTCATAATAATTTCAGTAAATCAAACAGCTGCAAGACCCAGTGAAATGTTATATACAGCTAGCAAACTAACGTTAGCTAGCATCGCTAACAACATTGGCAAATTCAACTTCGGTAGTTTAACCAAGCTCTTTGTAGGTTCGTTTTAGATATAATTTTATATGATCGTGTGGACAGTAAGACGCAGACTCTTTTCAACTTGTATTTTACCACTGCTCTTCTTGACATACGAACATCCCTCACTGACTTAACTAATGCTTAGGTCAGCATCATGCCTACGGCAACTCCCGAGGGACAAAACACCCTTCCGAACATCGAAAGGTCTGCTACAGTAGGCTATCCTCAGGATTTGCAAGCTAGCTAAACTTATACTATATCTAAAATTATGTTGTAGACATAACAATGGATTTTGCCACTTAATGAGTGACTTGGCTTTATTTCTGGACATACTATCCACAACCGAAGTGTGTTACACAATGCTGTAAGATCGCCTATACTCGTGCATTGCTTGGTATTGTAGCGACAATGCTCTTGGTACCCAGAATGCCCCGCGGCAAGCTGAAAAGCTACGAAGTTAAGGGCATTAGCTTAGTTAGATAAGCATTGTTCAGAGTTCTATTTTTGTGATCGTTCTGTTGTGATATGTGTAATGCTATGGTCTGTAGTTAAAGATAATTTGAGTGTTCACCCTGATTGTGAATGTTGTGTAGTTGGATGGCTATCCAAGCTTTCCAATGTGTATGTGGTCCTGGGTATATAAGCAGACGGCCTATATTCCAGTGCGGCCTAGACTCCGATTTACAAACATAAAGTTCCCATTATGATGGGATGCGTCTTATAGAAAATGCGGCCTATTTTCCGTAGATTATGGTACACATTATACTTGCACAAACGCATATATACACATACCTACGTATACACATATTTACATATACACACGCACACACAGACATGTTCCTGACCCGGTGTGTGTGTGTTGCAGGAGTGTGTGTTTGGCACAGTGACAGAGTGGTTGGGTGTATACAGTGTCCCTCTCTACTGCTGCCTGTGGACCCTGAACGGCTTGCTGCAGTCTGCTGTCTGGCCCTGCGTCGTGGCGGTCATGGCCAACTGGTTTGGCAAGTCTGGGTCAGTACCACTCACGCTCACACACTCACACACACCCACACTCACATCCCACATACACACTCTCACAAACACACACATTTATCATTTGTGTAACGTTTCCTGGGTGTGTTACAGGTCCTGGGTGTGTAGCATTGTCTCCTAGGTGTGTAACGGTGTGTCCTGTCTCCTAGGTGTGTAACGGTGTGTCCTGTATCCTAGGTGTGTAATGGTGTGTCCTGTCTCCTAGGCGAGGGTGTGTGTTCGGGCTGTGGAGTGCCTGTGCCTCAGTCGGAAACATCCTGGGAGCCTTCCTGGCCTCCAGCGTCCTGAAGTACGGATATGAGGTAAACACACACACACACACATATACACACAACCAGACTCAGTCTCACGCACTTACTGAAGTATGGAGATAAGGTACACACACATTCCCTCTCACACACACAGAGCGAACTGATGTGCTAAAGATTGTCAGTTTGAGTGTTTGAACCTGTGTGTGTGTGTGTGTGTGTGTGTGTGTGTGTGTGTGTGTGTAGTATGTTTTCCTGCTCACCTCCGTGGTGCAGTTTGCAGGGGGAGTGGTGGTGTTCTTTGGTCTGCTCACATCCCCTAAGGAAGCAGGTGAGGACCAGTGTCCCAACTCTGCCTCACTCTCGCTCTGCCTCACTCTCGCTCTGCCTCACTCTCGCTCTGCCTCACTCTTTCGGTATCACCCTCTCTATGGCTCACTCTCTCCCCTACATCACCATCTCTGTGTCTCACTCTACCTCACTATCTGTGTCTCTCAATATATCTCTGCCTCACTCTCTCTCTGCCTCACTCTCTCTCTGACTCACTCTCTGCCTCACTCTCTCTCTGACTCACTCTCTGCCTCACTCTCTCTCTGTCTCACTCTCTCACTAACTCTTGTGTTACAACATACAAACACTTATGTTTGACAGTAATTATCCAGAGGTAAGCAGAAAACCAGATCACCCATCTGGGCCAATATAGGAGAACTGTAATCATTCTTCCCTGACCTCTGAAATGAGACGATCGAGCACTCTCCTGGAGAATGTGAAGTGCCAACATATTACAAAGCACACACATAGCATGAATGATACTACATCATAGGAAACCTGACATGTTATACAAACAAAAATGTATCAAATAAATAGCTATATACTTGCCTGCCTTAAAGGGCCTATATTACCTGAAACACCATAGGACACAAACGGCATTATAGAAAACAAAATATTTAACAGAAAGCTTGTAAAGCTAGTTCTGCAGCAGAGGTAAAGAGCTAGTGGACATGCTACTGGCTTGTAAAGCTAGTTCTGCAGCAGAGAGAATGGGATGTCTCACTAACTCACTCAAACCTCGTTTGTGTGTGTGTGTTTTGTGTTGTCTGTGTGTGTGTGAGCAGGTCTGAGTGTGGAGAGTGAGACTGGTCTGAGCCCGGTGGAGACAGACTCAGACAGCCATCGTCCTCTAATGAGTGATGAAGAGGAGGAGGAGGAGGAGGTGTGTGATGGAGGATACTACTCTGTCCAACAACAGGAAGAGGAGGAACCAAAGGAACCACAGCAGCCTATCAGCTTCTGCCAGGCCTTCTGTCTGCCAGGAGTACTTCCTGTAAGTCTGCATGGATGTCTTTCTTTCTCTCTTTCAGTCTCTCCCTCTCAACCTCTCCCTCCCCCCCTCCCTCTTCCTCCTCTCTCACCCTCTCCCTCTCTCTCCCTCCCTCCCCTACAGTACTCGCTGGCGTACGCGTGTTTGAAGTTGGTCAACTACTCCTTCTTCTTCTGGCTGCCGTTCTACCTGAGCAGCAACTTTGGCTGGAAGGAGGCGGAGGCTGACCGCCTGTCTGTCTGGTACGATGTGGGAGGTATCATAGGTGAGCCTGTCTGTCTGTCTGTCTGATGAGAGACAGGTGTAAGCTGGTGTCTGGCTGTCTGATGAGAGACAGGTGTTGCAGGAGGGACAGGTGTTAGCTGGTGTCTGTGTTGCAGGAGGGACAGGTGTTAGCTGGTGTCTGTGTTGCTGGAGGGACAGGTGTTAGCTGGTGTCTGTGTTGCAGGAGGGACAGGTGTTAGCTGGTGTCTGTGTTGCAGGAGGGACAGGTGTTAGCTGGTGTCTGTGTTGCAGGAGGGACAGGTGTTAGCTGGTGTCTGTGTTGCAGGAGGGACAGGTGTTAGCTGGTGTCTGTGTTGCAGGAGGGACAGGTGTTAGCTGGTGTCTGTGTTGCAGGAGGGACAGGTGTTAGCTGGTGTCTGTGTTGCAGGAGGGACAGGTGTTAGCTGGTGTCTGTGTTGCAGGAGGGACAGTGCTGGGTCTGCTGTCTGACTGTCTGGGGAAGAGAGCTCCTGTCTTGGCCCTCAGTCTCCTGCTGGCTATGGGGGCCCTGGTGGGCTACAGCCGTGAGTCCTGCACCAGCACACACACTCACACACTCAGATACACACACTCATATACACACACACATACATATAAACTTTTATTTTCCAATTGTCTATACCCCCAGGCTCTCCCAACGATCAGCTGGTGAACGCCGCCCTGCTGGCCACCTCAGGCTTCTTCATCGGGGGCCCATCCAACATGATCAGCTCTGCTATCTCAGCAGACCTGGGCCGGCAGCCAGCCCTGCGGGGACGCCTGGACGCCCTGGCCACCGTCACCGGCATCGTGGACGGAACTGGCAGCATCGGGGCAGCCGGGGGCCAGGTAACACACGCACAGACGCGCCCAGACACGCACAGACACGCCCAGACACGCACAGACACGCCCAGACACGCACAGACACGCACAGACACGCACAGACACGCACTCACTCTCTCCCCCCTCCCCCCTCAGTACCTGGTCTCCCTCATCGAGAGCAAGCTGGGATGGATGTATGTGTTCTACTTCTTCATCATCATGGTGAGAACTACCATACCATCGAGCTGTGAACTGGCTGGCTGGATGATTGTTTATTGATTAATAGCTAAACTAACTGCTTGTTTTTTAGGGATTACGCTGATTGGTTAGTTGGTTAATGATTAATTGGTTAGTTGAGGAATGCAGGGTCATGGTCATGTGAGCAGGTGTGGATGTCTCCTCCCACAGACAGGGGGCAGCGTGGTGTTCATCTCGCCTCTGATCTGCACTGAGGTACGAGCCATATGGAGGGAGAGGCGGGCACAGACCAGCCAGCTATGAATCCTGTTCCTGCTCCTCCTCTCTTCTTTCCACCACTTGACCATACTGTATGTAAAGTAGAGTGTTAGAGGAGGAAAGATGTAAATTCTTGATTTGACCTGAGAGATGCCAAGGTCAACGTGCTTGGGCTGGTCTCCTAGGCAACGCCCTCGGGTTGGTCTCCTTGGCAATGGACCCACGTAAATATCTGTCTCTTACCAAATGGTAACACACACTCACACAAGCTACACACACACTCACACCAGCTACACACACACTCACGAGTCACATTCACACTCACAAGCTACATAGACTCACACAAGCTACACACACTCAACGATCATCTGTGAAATGCTTTTCATCGTAGACCCTTCTATGCATCCTCCTCTGTCAGATTATATTATAGGATGGACTGCTTCTCTGATTTATAATGCAATTAGCTTCATTCTGGGGGAAATGAACACAAACATGGTTACGTAGTAATGATGGCACAAGCTCCTGAGGCTGTTCCATAAAGCCAGTTTACTGAATAAGCCAGGCTTATGTCAGTTAGTCAGACTCATTTACAGTTGATTTGGTTCCATAAAGCCAGTTAAATGTAGTTCGAACTCAGTTACTATGGCAACTTATGCTTCGAAACTAGCCTGGTTCGGGGCAGGCTAACTGTCAGGCTTAGACCGTGTTGTTGCTGTAACACTGACCCAACGGGAAAATGACTTTCTGGCGTGATGCCATATTTAACTTTTTTTGCCACTATTAGTTCAAATGTTACATTTATAGAAAATCAACTTCAATAAATAAAACATGTAGGCTAATACATTAAACAATGATTTCAGAATGATACAAACCTACAATTTACTTATGTTAGTTTATGAAATCAAATGTTTAGGCTGATGCTTCATAAAACATTGCTCATTGCTTCATAGGCCTAAGTCATAATTGCAAAAACAAACCTAAATCCATGCCTCTATCCTCCATTTTCCCAATACAAAAACCATGTTAAGAAGTAATAAGTGATTTATTATAGGCTATTTATTTAAAACAATTTCAAAAAAGTCAATGTAGATGTGTTTAGTGGGCCATGTTTTTGTGATCAATGAAGTAAAGGTCTATTTAAAAAGGACCTCAACCCACGTATTGTTCATGTCAATCACAGCGTGTCATTTTGATGAGGTGGTGGATGAGGGAGCTGTCATAGTACACCTTAAAGAGAACGTTCTTTCTGGAAGAAGTCATGTGGCCGTGAACATGTAGGTTTGCCGTGGGGGATCGGTATGATCCCTGTTCTACCTCTTGGGCTGGTTAAGAATATGGGGCACACGCAATTATCTTGACTACTTGAATCTGACTTGAAGTAGTCAGAGTGCGTGAACTAGAATTTGCCTTTATGGAACCACTTTAGCCCCGACTGACTTGTTAGGGTTAGGGTTGTTAGGTTAGTTCAAGTCAGCTTTGGGACTTTAATCCCAGTTTTATGGAACAGACCTCTGGTGTTGAAGCAGCAGTGACGGTACTGAAGACCACAGCTGTCCAGAACATCTGATCTGTCTGGAATACTGTCCAGAACATCCCCCTCTGATCTTTCTCTGGAATGTAAATGTTCTCTTCAACCTGTGGTTTATACTTTCTTATGTGCAGCTGTGTAAATTATTGTTGTTGTTTTTATAATACAAGTCACTACACTTTTACAATCTGTCCTTGTGTTATTTGTGTGTTGTGTAATAACATGATCCTGAGCTGCCATCCAGAGCCAGGGCTGTCTGTACCACCAGGGGGCGCCGTGCACCTGAACAGCCCCCAAAGTCGTGTTACTATGGTGATGCTGAAAGCTTTAGCTCCTCCCCCTGGCAGTCTAACAGATGCAGATGAACCGTGTCCTGGCCAATCAGGTATGAAACATTAATAGATGAACCGTGTCCTGGTCAATCAGGTATGAAACATTAATAGCAAACTACATATTACAGAGGTCATTTTAAATAGATTTCGACTCATTTTTGAAAAAACTAATGTTAGCTGCTATCCTGTGATGATGGCAAGAAGGTAGTTTAATCTAGACAAGATAGTTGGTACTCTTTGAACTCAGTACTTTGATCATGCAGCAGCAAGCAGCAACAAGCAGCAGGGGTTTTAACACCTTGACAAAGGCTTGACCTAATAAACCTAATAGTGCTACCAAGTTTTTCTAATACTATTTAAATTTGATGTATGCAGAACATGAATTCTGATAAATATTACACACATAAACAAAATCCCAAATCTGCAGTACTGTTATATCATTATAATTTATTAACAATGAAAATGTATTGAAACACTGTAGGGAATTTATTTTTCTTCCAAAAATCTTGTCAGTGCCTCTAACACTAGTGATAGTTTGAATCTACAAACGTTTTTCAAAAAGAAAATCAAAGAATTGGCATAGTTCCCTGTACAATCATACCAGAGGGATATCAATGTAGCATAACCATTATTATGTATTATTACAAAGCGTACACATGATGTCCATGCATAAGAGGATCTGAACACTGTGAGAGAAAAGCATGGAGGGCCCTGGCTGATGGCGTCACCATGACAACAACACCATGGCAACAGCTCCCTGATGCTACAAGGCCATGTTCAATTGCAACCAAATGTAACTAACCATCAGTTTGGGCTTCAACCAATTAGTGTAGGCTGGGCTCACTGAGGAACTGCCCACACGTGACCCTCGCCCAATACCATCGTTTGAAATAATTATATTCTACTGTAGTGCTGTTTAACCAAATGGACATTTGTAATGATTTCCTTAAACACGATAAGATACAATTCAAAAATAAGTTAATATATATTTTTAAATTTTGTTCTGAACACACAAAAAGTCATTCGCAAAGACATAAACACACACAGAGAAACAAATACACAATACTCCATTAAGGAATGCAAAATTAAATGTATAAAATAATATTTGAGTTGATAGTGTAAACCTGCAGTGAAATTCCAACTGTTCATGTCAGTGTAAAAAAACATGTTGGTTCGATTTCTTTCTCTGTATTTTACATTTGTTTTCTTTTATAATGATGCTATATTCTTTTATTCTTGTGAATTGCTTGATGAGGTAGAGAATTAAAGAAATGGCTTGTCTTCCAAACTGTAAAAATAGACTCTCCATTAGAGTGGTGCGGCCAGATGCTGATGATGACCAGTGTTTCATGCGGGCATGTTCTGTTCTACTCTGTTCTGCCTGGTGTTCTGTCTGGGTTAGGGTTAGGGATGTTCTGTTCTACTCTGTTCTGCCTGGTGTTCTGTCTGGGATCCATGCCACAGCTCTGGTCAGCTGCCTTCGCTGCCACTGAAGACCATTTACAATGTGCAGAATCCTTAAACACTTTATATACATAAATTATACACGTACATAAACTCAACCCTCGCACTGGTTTGTTTCAGATGTAATAAATCCTTCTCTTCTAAACTAGCTGTGTGTTCTGGTGTTGCCGTGTCAACATGACATTTATTACATAGCCTGAGCCAGGTCACCTCTACCCTGTATGACCTTTGACCCAGACTAACCCCCGGGGACCCTAATGGCTGACCCCAGCCTGACCGGGAAGGGCAGCGCTCAGACGTGGCTCCAGTCTGGAGCAGGCTAACACAGAGACATGACAGAGAGTCAAAGTCACTATTATATCCAGATTACAGTGCATTACAAGTATTTCACAGTGTAATTAATCGTATACAAAAACAATATAAACTCAATATAAACGTATATAATTTCTTCAGCTGTCAGGACAGTCAGTTGCTTTATCTGCATGTGAGAATTCTTTCTGAGCTGGTGTCTCCACCAGGGGGCGTTGCAGGAAACACTGTTACTGGCTGGCCGGACGCTTGGGATATAGGAACTTCCTCTTCTTTACAGAGAAGAAGTCTGGGGAGGAAAGAGAGGGAGGAGAGAACACAGATTTACAGCATTTCTTAGAGCCTTAGGTGAAAGCTGCCATGTAGGTTAAACATGCTGTATGAGAGTGAGTTTTGTGTTTGTGTGTGAATGACTGTGTGTGGGCTGTTGAAGGACACCCAACAGTTACAGCATATTCATATAGTATAGCCCCGCCCACACCCTGGCACCACCCCCTCTCCTGGCCCACCTGTAATGGCCGCCTGGTGCCGTTTCTTCAGCCCGGCCATTCTCCTCTCTGGCCTCTGCAACCTGTAGCTCCGTCTGGTGGTCACCTCCAGGTACTCCTCCCCCGAGTTGGTCGAGGCTGGAGACTCCTCTCTGGCCAGCCTGTCCGTCATCCTCCTGGCCCCGCCCACAGCAGCCATGGCCCTGCCCTCTCCTCCATTGGCTCCACCCTCTCCTCCCTTGGCCACGCCCTCTCTTCTAGCCCCACCCCCTCTCTTCACCAAGCAGCTGCAGTAGAAGGCTGGGACGTCCTGGCAGCTAAGCTCCTCCCACTCCACGTCGGCCCCCGCCCGTGGCTGGTCACTATGGAAATCGTAGCTCCAGCGTTGATTGGCCAGTTCCAGGCTGACGCTGAGCAGTCTGTGGAAGTCCTGCTGCAGCTGCAGGTGGTCAACTGGGCCGAACAGGTTCCTCCGCACCGGACCCAGACGCAGCTTCCCAACTCCTACCCGGGGGGGGCAAGAGGATGAAGGTGTAGCCATGGTGATGTCACTGGAGGAGAAATGGGAGGAGAGGCTGTGAGTCTGGGGGTTCAACAGGTGATGTGAAACCATGGTTTTATGGACCATACACAAACGCACATAAGCTCTGTCCAGCCTCCTGACCCTGTAATGCAGATGCTGGCACCGACCCTCTAATGAAGTGATGGGAAACCTAACCCTAACCTAACCTTAACCACAACAACAAACACATCCTACATCTGAAAACTCCTACCCACTGATAACAGTCAAGAAACGCACAATGTTTCACCTCTGCCCTGTGTTTGGGTGTGTGTGTGTGTGTGTTTGGGTTGTGTGTGTGTGTTTGGGTTGTGTGTGTGTTTGGGGTGTGTGTGTGTGTGTGTATTTGGGTTGTTTGACAGCGTCTTCTCAGCTTCAGGAATGTTAGTTGCGCTTATTACACAGTGAAGAAATGCTGTTGCGCGTAACCTAACCTACATGTAGATTTTCAAAGTTGCCTCAGCTTCTTCTACATTAAGTTGTCAAGTCTTAAGAAAATTTGGTTTAAGGTTGCTAGGCATCTGTGAGCTCCGTAACCAGGGCTGCTATCTGAGGAGAGACTCTTTAGAACACGTCTTTCATCACAGTTCTGAGGAGAGACTCTCTAGAACACGTCTTTCATCACAGTTCTGAGGAGAGACTCTCTAGAACACGTCTTTCATCACAGTTATGAGAGACTCTAGAACACGTCTTTCATCACAGTTATGAAGAGAGACTCTAGAACACGTCTTTCATCACAGTTCTGAGGAGAGACTCTAGAACACGTCTTTCATTACAGTTCTGAAGAGAGACTCTCTAGAACACGTCTTTCATCACAGTTCTGAGGAGAGACTCTCTAGAATACGTCTTTCATCACTTCTGTCAGTTTGCCTCCTTAAGATACAGCTTTACCCACCAGACCAACAGTGTTTCCCGCTATAAGACAGCAAATACAGGAACCTCAGCGAGCAGGGTGAGAGAGAGAGAGATAGAGAGAGATAGAGAGAGGAGGCCGCTCCCCCAACACACGCCACAGGGCAACTCCACTTATCAAGATCAACAGCATGTAACTGAACTAACAGAAACACGGTGGGAGGCCAAGCCACTGTTAAAGCAAGCGGCATTGTTAAAACATGACTGTAGGCCTAACCCTATGTCAGTAATGATTGGAACAGACTATGGACACGCGTGCAGCACAGTCTGTGATCTGTTTTAGAATGCTTCCGTTTTTAGTATGCTTCAGTTGACATATCTCTAATAATGCCAGAAATCAATAATGCTAAATGAATAAATGTAAATGTAGGCTTCCACAGCATTGGCAATTTGACTATAATAGATGTGGAGGTTGAACAAGTAAGCTACTTCAGAGATGACAATTTCAATTGTGATCTGAGAAATATAGGTACAAAAACCACTGAGAAGAACTGTCATCACCAGCTGCATCACGGGCACTGCACTATCTATCTATAATTTCATAAATCTGTATGTGTCACCGACATCATCACAGGCACTGTGCCCTATCTATAATTCCAGTAATCTGGGTGTGTGTGCCACCAATATGATCACGGGCACTATGCCCTACAATCTATAGTGTATTTGTGTGTTTCACTGACTTATCACCGACTGAATCACGGGCACTGTGCACTAGTGATAACAATCATAATTATCTGTCTAATAACAAGCCGAATGACATCATCCGGTCTGATCTGCGCCACTCATCGACTGATTTAAATTCTAGATACTGCATGGATAGGGCATCTTTAAGAGGTGAAGAAACCCCCAGATTAGACCAGCACAAGGCTATAGAACTGCATTACATAAGATACATATGGTAACAGATTTCAATACATTTGAGTGGTATCTCTTCAAGCCAAATATCTTTAGGTGAACTATTCTCCTCAAAGTTGTTTGCGTAAAAACAAAAACTAAAGTGGGTGCGGTTCCGATGATCAGCATGACGTCATCAGATACAGATCAAACACGCAAAAAAGTTTTTAACTCTAAAGTTTTGTTGCCAGACCAAAAACCAGAGAACACCGAGCCGTGTCCTTCTATTGTACTTCTATTTCTCTGATCCTGGGTATTGTGACGCAATCACTTGCTTTGAGATGTAGGTCAAGATATTCGACAATAACAAACATAATTCTGGACGGTTTAAGTGAGACTAGAAATAACTAAAATAACCCCAACAACCTTTACCAGTGTAAAAGCCCATAGCCTATCGTATTAAACAATACCGGGATGTAGACATATAACCTACATTTACAGAAGACAAATCTCGCAAAAAAAAGAATAAAAAAAGAATGGGGAGAACAATCCCCAACATAACAAATGACGAAGTTTAGTTAAACAACAACATAAATTCACCATGTAAAGACAGCATATGTGTATGCCTGAGCAAGTAAGTCTTACCCTTAACGACGCTAAAACACCGTTTACTGTATTGCACAAATATCGTTCGTATCTCCGGACGATCTACAACCCCACTGTTGTGCTCCAGTCTGTGTGGTAACTGGTGGCTGCCGGTTTATTATGGATCCACAAGGCAGCGAGAATCAGGGATGAAAACTCGATCACGTGATATCTACCACAACAATACCGACTGGCCTCCCGCCAAGACATCAACCAGATTGATCAACAGTATCGCTATTTTCTGACTGTCACCCCCCCCCCCCCCCCAGGAGACACGTGCCTACTCAGTTTTGCGTTGCGAAGTGCGTTCAAACATCAGATAAAACTGAGAACATAAATTTAGTTTGAAATAAAGTGTCTTGTTAAGCAAATCATTAATTTAAACAGATTTCTTACCTCATTTTACCCAAAAACCTTCTTAAAAGTAATTTTGTATTGGAAATCTGCTACAATAAGTGCTGGCAACTTGTTGCACTGCTGTGCTCTCCAGAAATTACTCTACTCTGAAAGAAGTAGGTCAGAGCAAGTTGTTCTCTGCTGGAAATAGGTCAGCGCCCCTGGCAGAGGGCCATTTCCCCTCCCCTGGCACCGCGCCAGCAGCCCAGAGTTATGTGACATGCAAAGTAAGCTGGAATCTTTCGCCACTTCCATTTTACCTTTCTCCCGCAAATTTGATAATTTGTCATTAAGGTGACTGGACTGGCGCCACGTGGAGTTCCCAGCGCAACCAACAGGGCGGAAAGTTGCTTTGCACGAAGGAGTTTGTTCTGGACATTCTGACCAAGTTAGAGAACGGATCTAAACAGGGCTCTCAAGTCGTCATTCGCAAATCCGCATTCGCGCAGGCATACTGAGATGATAGTTGTCCAGAGTTATACAAAGTAAATAGCCAATCCCTTTCCTGCCAAAGGGTGTGAATGATCAGAATATGAGGAACAGAGGAACTCAACTCTCTGTCTGTGACTTCTGTAAACTACCAAGGAAGACATTTCAGCTCAACACAGCTTCAGCAGCACATATACACAAAACAAGCACATGAAGAAAACATCATCATGTTAACACATGAGCAGCTGTTAAAAGATCCCAGATACCTGCAGGCAGTGAGTCAGTGTTTGGTGAGCATGTCACGCCCAGACTCTCAGCAGTCACCTGTGGGTGTTTGTTGGAGACACAGCTCCTGCCCGGTGTCAATGCAGCTGGAACCAGCTGGACCCAGCCTCGTCATCTTTCAAGGTTTGAAATACTAGTGGTGCTGTGGTCACCAGAATCTCATTTATCAGGATGATCCTAGCATGGCTAGTCTACGACTTCTCCACTTTGTCTGTGAAGGGAGGTGGGACAGGTCCTGTCCACTCTGACACCCTCAACCCAGGTCCCTGTGCCCAGCCTTGCCCCTTGCAGCATGGCCGGTGCCCCCTGCAGCATGGCCGGTGCCCCCTGCAGCATAGGCTGTGCCCCCCAGGCCTGTGCCCCCCAGGCCTGTGCCCCCCAGGCTGTGCCCCCCAGGCTGTGCCCCCCAGGCTGTGCCCCCCAGGCCTGTGTCCCCCAGGCCGGCAGTCCTGGACTCTGATCCCTGCTGACCTGTCTACTAATCTGTGTTCTCTGTTTTGCCCAGATCATGTTTCAACAATCATCATAAGCAGGCAAAGCAAGCTGTCTAGTACTCCCTGGCCCTCACCCTCCCTGGTCCAGGTGAGTGTGAGTGTGTGTGTGAGAAAGAGTGTGTGTGTGTGTGTGGTATAAACAGACCACTAGAGAGCTCCCTCATCTCCGTGTGATGACAACAACCATGCTTCAGTTTGACGTGAAACAAGTTTCAACCTCTGTAGGTCACCAAACTTCCTGTCAGAGACAGAAAGTTTGGCCAATTCAGCAGTAGTCTACATGGCATGCAGGCATTTCCTGTATACCCACCAGTACTTCCTCTATGTCCACCAGTACTTCCTGTATGTCCACCAGCACTTCCTGTATGTCCACCAGCACTTCCTGTATGTCCACCAGCACTTCCTGTATACCCACCAGTACTTCCTGTATGTCCAACAGTACTTCCTGTATACCCACCAGTACTTCCTCTATGTCCACCAGTACTTCCTGTATGTCCACCAGCACTTCCTGTATGTCCACCAGCACTTCCTGTATACCCACCAGTACTTCCTGTATTTCCACCAGTACTTCCTGTATACCCTCCAGTACTTCCTGTATGTCCAGAAGTACAGAACCAATCTAGATTTAATCTATCAAGGTTGATAATAGTTCTGCAGTTAGCTGCCATTACCTTTTAGCTCATTCAAGGTTCGGATGAAATCTGAATTTTGGCATTGTGGTGACATTATTACAACCTTGATATATTCAATCATGGGGGACACTGGCCTAAGTTCCTGGTGGTGGAACATGAGTTCCTGGTGGTGGAATATGTTTGGAAATCTGGATATAAACAGATTTTTGCAGAGATGGGAAGTAACCAAGTACAAATACTTTGTAACTGTACTTACAGTGTACAAAGTACATGTACATCTGGCAGCTGTACATGAGCTGTTCAACCAGATATTCCTCTCCTCAGTTGAAGTGAGGCAGGCTAAAGGCAGGGAGGGAGAGTGGGTGGAGGCAGGGAGGGTAGAGGCAGGGAGGGAGAGTGCAGGACTGTCCTGGAGGCACTGTCACATTCCTCCACATGCTGGGGCACAGCCCTAATCCTGACACAAGCAAACAACACGAGCCACCTACTAGCAGGCGATCTCTCTCTCTCTCTCTCTCTCTCTCTCTCTCTCTCTCTCTCTCTCTCTCTCTCTCTCTCTCTCCTGTGACCAGCCCTCTATCACAATGATGACAACTGGAATGTTCCATTACTTTGCTGAGGGGCCCTGCTCTGCCATCTCTATTTCTCTCTTTCTCCTCCCTCTCGCCCTCTTTCTCCTCCTCTCTGTTTCTCTCTCTATCCTCTCTGTCATTCTTCTTTTCTGAGTGGTGTGACACGGGTGTGTGCTGTGCCGTGTGTGTCCCATGGCATGTCCTGCGTCCTACACAGTGGTGATCCTACCCCTGAAGAGCAGCTTCCACGCTCTGCATCTCTTCCTCTGGGTGAGAACACCACACACCATTCACACACACACACCATTCACACACACACACTCACCCAGAACACTACACACACACTCACCACACACACAACTGTGCTTCTATCTCTTGGTGAGACCTGGGACTGTATATGTGTGTGTGTACGTGTGAATGCTGTGTTTGGGTTGGTGTGTGTTACTGTAAGGATGTACAGGATGTGTAGCCGTTCAGACATGTTGTAGTGTTGTTAGTCACCCTGTGGTGGATGCACAGGGTGTGTTGGTGTGGATGTACAATTGTTATTGTTACACTGTGGATGAGATGTTATTGTTGTACTGTAGATGAGATGTTATTGTTGTACTGTAGATGAGATGTTATTGTTGTACTGTAGATGAGATGTTTTGTTGTACTGTAAATGAGATGTTATTGTTGTACCGTAGATGAGATGTTGTTGTTGTACCGTAGATGAGATGTTGTTGTTGTACTGTAGATGAGATGTTATTGTTGTACTGTAGATGAGATGTTTTTGCGCCATGCCTGGTAGACTACAGGTCGTCAGGTTGGTGTTGTGTTCTGCCTGGTAGACTACAGGTCGTCAGGTTGGTGTTGTGTTCTGCCTGGTAGACTACAGATAGTCAGGTTGGTGTTGTGTTCTGCCTGGTAGACTACAGATAGTCAGGTTGGTGTTGTGTTCTGCCTGGTAGACTACAGATAGTCAGGTTGGTGTTGTGTTCTGCCTGGTAGACTACAGATAGTCAGGTTGGTGTTGTGTTCTGCCTGGTAGACTACAGGTCGTCAGGTTGGTGTTGTGTTCTGCCTGGTAGACTACAGGTCGTCAGGTTGGTGTTGTGTTCTGCCTGGTAGACTACAGATAGTCAGGTTGGTGTTGTGTTCTGCCTGGTAGACTACAGATAGTCAGGTTGGTGTTGTGTTCTGCCTGGTCTACAGGTAATCTGACTAACCCTAAGCCTATAGGCGTAGAGGGGGAGGGTCCTAGAGTCTGGTTTAATACACACGCAAACAAACACAATTTGTCAAACTCAACTCAAACTTGTGATAAGAATAAATTGAAGTTTCTGTTACACATGATAATAATGTTGAAATAATACATCTGTTTTTTTAGAGAGGCCAGAACAGGCCGTTACTAGAACGCTGGAAGACGAGGCGTGTGTAGTCTGTGTGTGTCCGTGTGTAGTCTGTGTGTACGTGTGTACGTGTGTAGTCTGTGTGTGTCCGTGTGTAGTCTGTGTGTCCATGTGATTCTGATGTCTTTAGTTTGTGTGTGGGGGGTTGTGTGTGTGTTTGGTTCGTCTGAGTGTGTAACTGCAGAGTGACACATTCCCACATGTCCCATACTGCTCCTCACAGTCCCCCGGCAGACCTAAAGATAGACCCTGTCCTCCCACCTGTCCTCCCCTCTGTCCTCCCCCCTGTCCTCCCCTCTGTCCTCCCCTCTGTCCTCCCCTCTGTCCTCCCCCCTGTCCTCCCCTCTGTCCTCCCCCCTGTCCTCCCCCCTGTCCTCCCACCTGTCCTCCCCCCTGTCCTCCCCCCTGTCCTCCCCCCTGTCCTCCCCTCTGTCCTCCCCCCTGTCCTCCCCCCTGTCCTCCCCCCTGTCCTCCCACCTGTCCTCCCCCCTGTCCTCCCCCCTGTCCTCCCCTCTGTCCTCCCCCCTGTCCTCCCACCTGTCCTCCCCCCTGTCCTCCCCTCTGTCCTCCCCTCTGTCCTCCCCCCTGTCCTCCCCTCTGTCCTCCCCCCTGTCCTCCCCCCTGGCCTCCCCTCTGTCCTCCCCTCTGTCCTCCCCTCTGTCCTCCCCTCTGTCCTCCCCTCTGTCCTCCCACCTGTCCTCCCCCCTGTCCTCCCCTCTGTCCTCCCCTCTGTCCTCCCCCCTGTCCTCCCCTCTGTCCTCCCCCCTGTCCTCCCCCCTGGCCTCCCCTCTGTCCTCCCCCCTGTCCTCCCCCCTGGCCTCCCCTCTGTCCTCCCCTCTGTCCTCCCACCTGTCCTCCCCTCTGTCCTCCCCCCTGTCCTCCCCCCTGGCCTCCCCCCTGTCCTCCCCCCTGGCCTCCCCTCTGTCTTCCCCTCTGGCCTCCCCTCTGTCTTCCCCTCTGTCCTCCCCCCTGTCCTCCCCCCTGTCCTCCCACCTGTCCTCCCCCCTGTCCTCCCCCCTGTCCTCCCCCCTCCTCATGTCCTCTCCCCCATGTCCTCCCCCCTGTCCTCCCCCCTCCTCATGTCCTCTCCCCCACACCCTCCCCCTGCCACAATATAAGTGCATAATCATAACTTGATAATGATAAGATGTAGTAACAGGTAACTTGAAAATGATAAGATGTAGTAACAGGTAACTGGTCCTGCAGGTGAAGCACATGAGGGAGCTGGAGAGAGAGAAGGACTGTCTGTGGTCGGGTCTGGAGGTTCTGGAGCAGGCCCAGTGCTGGTACCACACTCTCCTGCAGACCAGGCCAAGGAACCACGCTCTGGCGGAGACCAGGACAAGGACATCCGGTCTGGCTGACCAGGATATTAAGGTGGGGGGTGGTGGAGACAAAGACAGAGACTGGATCCGGACAGGAAGCAGATCTCCATTAACATTTGCCGCTGAAGATACGTGTCACTTCCTGTTCCCAGGGTTTGACTTCCTGTCTACAGAGGTCCTGCATGCAGCGGGTGAACGGCTCCCTGGGAAGCCTGATGAGTGAGCCCAATGTCTCCACCGCCCCGCCCGCCCCGCCACTCACCTCCACAGACGGCGCCCTCCGCTGGAGCCTCACAGTACTGGGACAGGTCAGCTCACATGCAGGGGTTCTTTTATGTCAAAGAGGCTATTAGAGGAGTTTATGGAGGTATTAGTCAGGTGAGAAGACCATCCCTAACCCTAACCCATCCGTGGTTTGAGCAGCAGCATTCTTTTACACATGATTCCATATACATATTATTTTGTAGAGCATTTCACTGTAGACTCCAGGAAGATTCCAGGTTCAAATCGCCACCTGTATGTCGCTGAGGATGAAAGCATCTGTTTAATGAATTAATTATTATAGTTGTTCATTGAGTAGGGCTCTGTGGTCTGTTGCCAGGAGGTGAGTGAGAAGAACCAGCATATCTCCAGTCTGGAGCTGGAGAGGGACACACTGCTGCAACAGCTCCGGAGCCACAAGGCTGCTGACTAACACACACACACACACACAGATACACACACGCACACTGATACACACACACGCACTAATACACACACACTATCATACACACTCAGTCACACACAGTCAACATGGTCACACACATGCACTCACACACATTAAAACACAACTTAATTCCCCTTTTTTCAAGGTTAAGTGATGTCACACAATTGAGCAATGTTACACAATAACAAACATTGTTATTTTAATCACTGCTATGTATTTTATGTGAAGTCAAAAAATGTAACCCTTGTAAATATGTTTAGATGACTATGAGATCCTGTGTGTGAAACCAAGATGGCCACTCTCTGAGGTCCCTCCTCTTCTGGGTTCTTCCAGACCATCCTACAGGAAGTACTGTCACGACGCAGGAGGAAATAAAACTGGTAAAAAAGACCAAACATACTCTCTGTCTCTGTGGGATGTTTTTATTCCTGGTAGACATGACTCACTGGTGCTAGTGAAAGCACAGGTGCAGATCAGTAGACACTGGTCGCACAGTCCAGGCTTGTGTTTAGGAAGCTTATAATAATTCAAAGGTAAAACAGTGTTTTCACTTCCTGGTTCACCTTCCTTCAGCTTGAAGGAACATGTTCTGGTGAGACAGGAGGAGGGGGGGGGGAGGAAGAGGGGGAGGAGGAGGAGAGGGAGAGGAGGGTTGGTGAAACACAAGGGTGGGGAGGAGAGGGTCACACGGGGAGGGGGAGACACAAGGGGAGGGTGAGGGAGTGGGGGAGGGTGAGGGAGTGGGGGAGGCAGGGTATTGTGGGGGAGGCAGGGTAGTGTGGGGAGGCAGGGTGGGGGAGGCAGGTTAGTGGAGGCAGGGCAGGGTGGGGGAGGCAGGGTAGTGGAGGCAGGGCAGTGTGGTGGAGGCAGGGTGGGGGAGGCAGGGTGGGGGAGGCAGGGTAGTGGAGGCAGGGCAGGGTGGGGGGGGCAGGGTGGGGGAGGCAGGGTAGTGGAGGCAGGGCAGTGTGGTGGAGGCAGGGTGGGGTGGGGGAGGCAGGGTGGTGGAGGCAGGGTAGTGGAGACAGGGCAGTGTGGTGGAGGCAGGGTGGGGGAGGCAGGGTGGTGGAGGCAGGGTGGGGGAGGCAGGGTAGTGGAGGCAGGGTGGGGGAGGCAGGGTAGTGGAGGCAGGGTGGGGAGGCAGGGTGGGGGAGGCAGGGTGGTGTGGGGGAGGAAAGCTGGTGTGGGAGTAACAGTCATAAGAACCTGGAATGCATTGTTGTGTGTTGTTGGGTTGTGCTTAGTTTCAGAGAGAGAAGAGGTTGGCCCAGGAAAAGGGGGGGGGGGGGGGGGGCGCAGTAAGAAGCTGTTACCATGACTCCCAGCTCTGATCATGTCTGATGAACAGGAAGTGCAACAGAACAGTTGCCATGGAAACACTATGGTGAGAGCAAAGTGCATTTAGTGTTTGTTCAAGTCCTCATGACATCATTCCACCCAAAATAACACACTGGTCACAACGCCCAAATAACAATGCAGCAGTTTGTTCAACTCTACTTGAAGTCAGGGCAGCTATGACAGTAAGGCCAGGGTGGACAGAGGGATGAAGCTATGTACAGCAGACACACAGAAGCTAACACCTGTAGCATGCTAATCTATGCTAGTTCTATTGGCATATGTGAAGCCCTCTGTGACATTGCTTCTAAAAAGGGCTATACAAATACATTTTGATTTGATTAATATGGAGGCTGTGTATGTGATGGTGTAGAACAGGGGTGGGGAACGTCCGGCCCGAAATCATTTGGTCCGGCCCGCCATGGCACTGCAGGAACCATATTATTAGGTGCATTATTCGTTGGCAGCAGCACTATTTTAATATGTGGAAGAGGACCGTGGAGGCGCGCAGCGTTGCGTACCAATGTACCAAAAAATGTCGCTCGCACGCTCTGCGCGCATTAAGGTAAGTGTGGAATTCCTTTCTAGCGAATCAAACCCAGAATACGTTGTTGGTTTGGGCTAAGCCCCGAATGTTCACAACGTATGGCTCCGCGCCTGATTAACACTCAGATCGGTAATCAGTCTAAAAAATGGTAGCAATATAAACAATTATACGATCCCTTTCCGTAATCATGATACCCCACAATAAATGTTCGATGCACCCCTAGTCAAAGCAGGCTGCATCCGTGCCAGCTAACATCACAAACCTCACCAAAGAGAAGCAGTTCCAGCCATCACATTAGGGGTGAGTTAATTAAATGTTTGACCAAATATAGCAGGCACATTTATAAGTTGATAATTCTGTACGGAATGATTTAATAAATATCCAAATGGCCCTTGGCAGAAGAAAGGTTCCCCACCCCTGATGTAGAAGCTCACACCTTTAGCATGCTAACATGGAGGACTACACCTTGGCTTCACATGGAAATTGTACAGAACACTTCCGGGTTACAACCCAAAGCATAGTATATAAACACACACACATACATAGATGGAGACAGAGAGAGCAGAGAGACGTGAAATCATAGTGTTGTCCCTGTAGCGTCTCCAGGGTGACATGGTTTCAGATGGAGGCACTGCTCTGGCTCAGCTCTGCTGACCTGGGTGTCAGGGGTCAGGGGTTGGAGCTGGGAGTGGGGGGGGGGGCAGGGGGACCAGAGGGGCCAGGGGGGCCAGGGGGGAGGCACTGGAGGGGAGCTGGTGCTTCTAGGACATGTAGCTCAGAGCTGCTGGAGAGGCATCATCTGTGGAGAGGAGAGGAATGGAGGGTGGAGAGAGGAGGGGAGGGGTGGAGAGAGGAGGGGAGGGGTGGAGAGAGGAGGGGAGGGGTGGAGAGAGAAGAGGAGGGGTGGAGAGAGAAGAGGAGGGGTGGAGAGAGGAGGGGAGGGGTGGAGAGAGGAGGGGAGGGGTGGAGAGAGAAGAGGAGGGGTGGAGAGAGAAGAGGAGGGGTGGAGAGAGGAGGGGAGGGGTGGAGAGAGAAGAGGAGGGGTGGAGAGAAGAGGGAAGGGTGGAGAGAGAAGGGGAGGGGTGGAGAGAGAAGAGGAGGGGTGGAGAGAGAAGAGGAGGGGTGGAGAGAGAAGAGGAGGGGTGGAGAGAGGAGGGGAGGGGTGGAGAGAGGAGGGGAGGGGTGGAGAGAGAAGAGGAGGGGTGGAGAGAGGAGGGAAGGGTGTAGAGAGGAGGGGAGGGGTGGAGAGAGAAGAGGAGGGGTGGAGAGAGAAGAGGAGGGGTGGAGAGAGAAGGGGAGGGGTGGAGAGAGAAGGGGAGGGGTGGAAAGAGGAGGGGAGGGGTGGAGAGAGAAGAGGAGGGGTGGAGAGAGGAGGGGAAGGGTGGAGAGAGAAGAAGAGGGGTGGAGAGAGGAGGGAAGGGTGGAGAGAGAAGAAGAGGGGTGGAGAGAGGAGGGGAGGGGTGGAGAGAGGAGAGGAGGGGTGGAGAGAGGAGGGAAGGGTGGAGAGAGGAGGGGAGGGGTGGAGAGAGGAGGGGAGGGGTGGAGAGAGAAGGGGAGGGGTGGAGAGAGGAGGGGAGGGGTGGAGAGAGAAAAGATGGGGTGGAGAGAGGAGGGGAGGGGTGGAGAGAGGAGGGGAGGGGTGGAGAGAGGAGGGGAGGGGTGGAGAGAGGAGGGGAGGGGTGGAGAGAGAATAGGAGGGGTGGAGAGAGGAGGGGTGGAGAGAGGAGGGGTGGAGAGAGGAGGGGTGGAGAGAGGAGGGGAGGGGTGGAGAGAGAAGGGGAGAGAAAGAGGTGGGGAGGGGACACATGACACTCTCAACACTAAATGTGTGGAATGTTGAACTGTGTATCTAGATGATGGTGTTGTTCTCAGCAGTAGTGGTAGTGTACCTTGTTAGCAGGGAGGCTCCGCCCCCTCGTTAGCTGGGAGGAAACCGCCGGCACGAAACCGCCGGCACTGGGGCAGCAGACTGCTGACGATCTACGAGACACTGGCCCGTTAGACTGGCACAGAGACACTCACTTTTGCCCTGTCCTTATCACCTATAGCTCCTCCCTCACTGATGACTGTGTGGTGGAGCTCCACCCCAACCGCTGTAGTCCCGCCCTTGCTAGCTGCGACTCACTTCAAGCAGTTATTGAAGACAAACAACAACAACTAAATGCTGACTTGCTTAGCAACAATAACAGGGGGGTTGCTATTAATTTTAAATGTTTTGGAATCTTGTCCAGGTAAGATGGCCCCCTGAGGCCTGTTCCATAAAGGCTCAAAAAAGCTGGACTTAAAGTCCCAAACCTGACTTGAATTAGCTTAACAAGTCATACGGGGCTAAAGCGGTTCCATTAAGGCCAATTTCAGCTCACGCAGTCCTACTTATTCAAGTCAGATTTAAGTAGTCAAGCTAATTGCGCGTGCACCCTATTCTTAAGCAGCCCGAGAGGTAAAACATGGATCATACTATCCACCACGGCAAAAGCAATGCACACGCCCACGTGACTTCTTCCAGAAAGAACGTTCCCTTTAAGCCTTGTACTATGACAGCTCCCTCATCCACCGCTTCATCAAAATAAAATTAAACGCCATGATTGACGTGAACGATAGGCTATGTAAGTTGAGGTCCTTTCTTATAGACCTTTACTTCATTGATAAAAAAACAGACACCCTCTAAACACATTAAATTAAATTGACTTTTTTGACATTGTTTTATGAATAGCCTACTTTTTATCAAAACATTTTTTCCAGTAGCCTAACTTTGTAACATGGTTTTTGTGTTAGGGTTAATGAAAATGTGAAAATGAAGGATAGATGTATGGATTTAGGTTTATTTTGCAATTGTAGGCTACTGTTAACAATTATGTAGCTATGATAATTATACTGGGATAATTTAGATATAGATATAGGCCTAAATGCCTGATGCCTAAAAATTTGAAATCACAAACTACCATATAGCCATAGGTTTAACGTCGGCTATGTAGGTTTGTATCATTCTGAAATCATTTATCATGTATTTAAGTCGATTTTCTATAAATGTAGCCTACATATTGAACTGAGCGAGAATGAGAAAATTAGAATGTCTGTGGTAAATCATCGTTTTCCCGTTGGGTCAGTGTTACAGGAACGTCTGGTTAAGCAAGAACACGGTCTAAGCCTGACAGTTAGCCTGCCCCGGACCAGGCCAGTTTCGAAGAATAAGTTGTCATAGTAACTGAGTCTGAACTACGTTGATCTGGCTTTATGGAACCGAATAAACTAGAAATTAGTCCGACTAACTAACATAAGCCTGGCTTATTCGGTAAACTGGCTTTAAGGAACAGGCCTCAGAATGGGTTAGGTAAGATAGCTCCTCTGCCATGATAAGAGCCCCTCCTGTAGGACCTCTATGGGGTGTGATGCCACACCTCTACTCACCTGCTCATAGGCTGGCTCACCAGGAAGTAAACTGCCGTATGAAGCTGCAGTGAGGAAGCTGGCTGTCTGATTGGCTAACACATGCCAATCTAAACAAAGAGACTTAACCTTAACTTAACCCTGTCTATGGTTAACCATTGCCAAACAAACCCTTCAACCCTTGATAGGAGAGAGAAGGACCACACACACACAGATCAAAACAACAGGTTTATACATGGTATTCACATTGTGTATGTACAGTGTGCATGTACAGTGTGTATGACGTGACCACACAGATCCAGACAAGCTGGAACAGAACACATGCATACAGGGTGCTCTGAGGCTAACAGGCTAATGGTGCTAGTGAGCTAACACGAGGAGGGGAGGGGGGGCACGAGGAGGGGAGGGGGGACACGAGGAGGGGAGGTGGACAAGAGGAGGGGAGGGGGGGCACGAGGAGGGGAGGGGGGGGCACGAGGAGGGAAGGGGGGACACGAGGAGGGGAGGGGGGGCACGAGGAGGGGAGGTGGACAAGAGGAGGGGAGGGGGGGCACGAGGAGGGGAGGGGGACACGAGGAGGGGAGGGGGGGCACGAGGAAGCGAGGGGACACGAGGAGGGGGACACGAGAGCAGAGAGAGAGACTGTCTTTTTTCGTACATTTATTTGCTGAGTTCAAATACAAATACGTTGTCTCTGAGCAGTAGTGTCGTTGTTTCTGCTGAGGAAGGGGGATGGGGGGGCTAACCTTGCATCAGAGCTGCACCTGACAGGAGGGCAGAGCTGCACCTGACAGGATCCAGAAACATTTTAGATCCCAGTAACATTAACTTGTGTTGGAAGTAAAGAAAACCGGGTGATGATTCTGAAGTGTGTGTGTGTGCTGTGTGTGTGTTGTGTGTGAGTGTGGTGTGCTGTGTGTGTGTGGTGGGGTGTCACAGAGAGGAATTTAAACTGGTTCATTTCCTGTTAACCATAAGCCAACCACACAACTACCACTTTATCTGTCACACACACACACACACATAACCAAATTAGCCGAATCATCAGTTTCTCAAGTAAATTTGTGGCAACTGGAGACCAATCACCTGGAGACCAATCACCTGGAGACCAATTGCCTGGAGACCAATCGCCTGGAGACCAATCGCCTGGAGACCAATCACCAGCCAGCTATATCTGTCCAACACAGCCATGATCGCATGGGCCATGATCGCATGGGTCTTGGCCATGCGATCATGGCCTGTCAAATGTGCTCTGGCCTTATGGCAGTGCAGAAGAATACAATATTGTCACTGATACTGTATCTGGTGCTGTGAGGATCCCTTCTGTTACTGTCTCATGGAGGGGAGGAGAGATGGGAGAGGAGGGGAGACATGAGGAGAGGAGGGGGAGAGAAAGGGAGGATTGGGGAGGAGGGGAGACATGAGGAGAGGAGGAGGAGAGGGGAGAAGAGGGGGTACAAAAAAGACAGAGAAGAGGAGGGGAGGAAATGGACTGTCTGTCTGACCAAAAAAAGAACAGATGTTTCAGAACATTATTTTCATGTGGCATGAAAGTGACGTGAACAGCAGCAGCCCTTCACCACAGAAACAACAAACCAACCCAGGGATGCAGTGTCACAGTGAGGCCAGCGCAGACAGAACTCTACAGTCACACCAGAATCTGCCTCAGAATTAGCTTTACAGGGGCGAATCTACACAGATCAAAACCATTAGAGCAACATGAAGAAGAATTGTGTGTGAGAAGAAGTATCCTGTCTGGGTACTGCAGCATGCTCCCCCTGTCAGCCTGTCTGGGTACTGCAGCATGCTCCCCCTGTCAGCCTGTCTGGGTACTGCAGCATGCTCCCCCTGTCAGCCTGTCTGGGTACTGCAGCATGCTCCCCCTGTCAGCCTGTCTGGGTACTGCAGCATGCTCCCTCTGTCAGCCTGTCTGGGTACTGCAGCATGCTCCCTCTGTCAGCCTGTCTGGGTACTGCAGCATGCTCCCCCTGTCAGCCTGTCTGGGTACTGCAGCATGCTCCCCCTGTCAGCCTGTCTGGGTACTGCAGCATGCTCCCTCTGTCAGCCTGTCTGGGTACTGCAGCATGCTCCCTCTGTCAGCCTGTCTGGGTACTGCAGCATGCTCCCTCTGTCAGCCTGTCTGGGTACTGCAGCATGCTCCCCCTGTCAGCCTGTCTGGGTACTGCAGCATGCTCCCCCTGTCAGCCTGTCTGGGTACTGCAGCATGCTCCCTCTGTCAGCCTGTCTGGGTACTGCAGCATGCTCCCTCTGTCAGCCTGTCTGGGTACTGCAGTGCACTGAGCAGGCACATGTTCACAGCTGACCTGTGGTGGTTGTAGCTAATTGCAGTACCTCGTTGTCAAGTACGTTTAACAGTGACATAATTCTGATTTGGTGGCTGTAACGAGTTCCTGTAGATGTGTGTCACATTCCCTGAGAGTAGAGCTTTTCTCCCCTGAGGTTGGGCGCAATATCCCTCCCCGCCCTCGGGGGAACTCACACTACAACTGATACTGATATGAGGCAGAGGGGGTCTGAACAGGATGAAATAACCTTCTTCCCCCTCCTTTCAGGAAAAGACACATGAAAAAAAAGCTATTTTGAGTAATTGAGAACAATAGTACTGTTGGACTATGGACCATGATCATGACAGTAACAAATATGTCCACAAGGTGGTGCTAGAGGCTAGATAGAGTAATGCAGTACAGTGGTGAGTTTAGAGTGTTCAATAGAAGCGTTGTAAGTCCAACAACAACCACATATATAAACAGTTGCAAACTACACATATCAATACCTTGTATCAAGCTCTGCATATACTTGTGTGAAGGACATTTGGTTACAGTGCTGTGTGTGTAATATTATTTCAAAACAGACAATAATGGGACTGGATATATTCAAGTAGCAGATCTGTAGGGATCAGTCCGATGTGAAAAGGACCAGTGTAAAGTCTGTCCTGTGTCCTGGGGGAGTCTAGCATGCTCTCTCTCCTCCCAGCTGCTTGTCTCTACGTCAGGTCAGTCAGTCTATCCCAGTGGGAGTGTCCTGGAGGGTCAGCACCTCGCAGGACAGGGCCTCTTGTGCTCCTTGTGTCAAATCCCTGAGCAAAGTCACAAAGATTCTCCGCCCACAGGCCCAGGCACAGGAAATAGCAAACAGGAAACCAGTCTGTCATCCTCTCTGTGAGCCCCATCGACTCCCCTTCTGAGGGCCAGAGAGAGGGCTGATGCGAGTTGTAGTTTAATGTCAATTGAGGGATTGTGGGAACTGTAGTTTCATCAGTGAAAGGGTAGGTGGGAGTTGAAGTTTATTGTCAATTGAGGGGTTGTGGGAATCGCTAATATCTTTCTCTAACCCTAACCCTATTAATGAGATGGTAGATGAGAGTTATAATTTAGTAAAAGGGGTTACTGGGATATATAGTTTGCTGTCAGTGAGGAGGTCGATGGTAGCTATAGTAACGGGGGTAGAGAGGGCTGTAGCTGTTGGAGTGACTGTAGAATGATGAGGGACTGTAGAAGGAGGAGGAACTATGGTAGGAGGAAGGGGAGGCATAGGAGGAGGAGTACGAGGGGCGTGATAGGCTGGCAAGGGGGCGTGTCCTGGGGGAGGAACTCCAGGCGGATCTCCGCGTCAGGAGGGGCGAGCGATACGGGGATGAGGGGGCGGAGCCTGGCAGGGCGGGGCGAGTGGGGGATGCCCGGGTATCAGGGGAATAGATTCTGGACACCGCCGAGCAGCGAGGAAGGTGGGAGTGGTCTACACTCACGCTGTCCACCAGGAGGGTCTGGGCCCCCTGGTCGCCCCGGACCCCAGTCTCCTGGCCCCCCTGTGTTCCCAGGCTCTGAGCCAGACGCCGGGGCGAGGAGGGGGGCGAGGAGGGGGCCTCCAAGGCGGGAGGGCTCCCTGGGACGGAGTGAGTGGGGGAGGCTCTGGGGGACGGGCTGGAGAGGGGGCAGGGGCGGGGGGGCGAGGGGGGTGCAGGGGGGGTGGAGGAGGTGAAAGCCAGGGTCAGGGAGGCGGGGGCTGTAGTCACTGGACTGAGTGGGGCATCCGAGAGGCCGGGGGAAGGGGCTGAGGCAGAGGCTGGATGACTTACTTTAGGGGTGCTGGTCCGGGGCCGAGGGCCCTTGCCCCCCGGGGAGCGGTGGCTCAGCTCCTGGTCGAACGCCAGGTCCTCCAGGCGCTGCGTAAGAGCCAGCTTCTGCTGGATGGCCATGCGGAGCAGCGAGTTCAGGGTCTTCTTCTCATCCTCCGCTGCTGTCAGCTGCCTCTGCATCTCATCCAGACGGGTCATATACTGGTCACACCTGGGGGAGAGGGGAGGTAATATACTGGTCACACCTGGGGGAGAGGGGAGGTCATATACTGGTCACACCTGGGGGAGAGGGGAGGTCATATACTGGTCACACCTGGGGGAGAGGTGTTACCATCCACCCATCCATGTATGTATTAAATCTTGTATGTCCGTGTGATGTGTGGGGATCTGATAAGGATTAGGGTTAGTGTGATAAGGGTGGTGAGGTGGTTCGTGTATCGTACGTGGTGGCGAACATGGCACGCAGTGAGGAGAAGGTGGCAGCGTCCTCCTTCAAGGCCTTCAGCTCATTCCTCAGCTTGGTCATGGTGTCCGTCACCATCGCCTTCTCGTTCTCGTACTTACTCTTCAGGTTGGTCAGAGCGCCCTCGGCTGTCTGGGAGAAAAACAGCAAACACAAAACCTTAACATCAAACCAGGAAGTACAACAACACACTCCACACCACCAGGGGGCACACAGTCTCATTCCCCCCCCCCCCGGGTCTCCCAGTCATCTAATCTCCCATTCAAACCAGTCCTCCAGTCTCCCAGTTTCACCTGCTTGTTGGCCTTGAGGACGAGGCGCAGGGTGGCCACCTGCTCTCTCTTGGTGCTGAGCAGAGCCTTCAGCTTGAGGATCTCCTCCAGGCAGCTGTCCTTGTCCTTGTCCAGCAGAGGCGCCAGCTCCCTGGCCGCTGCTCTCTGCCGGGACAGCTGCAGCGCCCGGTCCACCGCCCTCTGAAGGTGGCGCACCTGGGGGACACACGGCAGGTACACACACCATTATTTACACACACACACACACACACACACACACACACACACACACACACAAACACACACTTACACACACTCATACCTGTTCTTTGATGATGGCGTTGAGGTTGTAGATGTTCATGGGTTCTCTGCGCAGGTCACCAGCTGTCTCCAGAGCGGGTGAGGATGATGAAGATGAAGATGAAGAGGCACTGATGCTGGGGGAGCCGGTAAGAGGAGTCTTCCCCCCTTCCCTCCCCCCCTCCTTGGACGGCGACTCAGAGGGGCTCCGCGACTCCCCCGACGAGCCGGTTGCTGCGACGACAGCGGCGAGCCTCCGGGCTAATCGCGGCGTGAGCAGGACCCTGCTGTCATCATCGGCCGCCGCCCCCTTTGCCCCGCCCAGTCCGGCCCTCGGACCACGGCCCTGCCGGTAGTAGTCGAGCATGACGCGGTTGGGTGTCTCGTTGTTGCAGAGGCACACGTGATGGTAGAGCTGGGCCAGCTCCTCACTGAACATCACCAGCTCGTCCTGCGCTGCTCCCAGCGCCGCCTGACTCTCCCCCGCTCGTCCCCGTGCCTCCTTCAGCTCCTCCTCCAGCCGGCCCACCTTCTCCTCCAGGCTGTGGCGGCGTGCCGGCCCCCGGGGTCGCTCCTGCAAGGCCTGCTGCTCCCGGAGCCCTCGCAGCTCTGCCTTCAGCTCCACCACCTCAGTCACCGCCACACGATACTTACACTGCAGGATCTCCAGGCCTGGGGTGTGGTGGGGGAACACTCTGGACACCTCCTCTTCCTCCTCCTCCTCCCCACCCTGCTCCATGAGGGTCTCACGGTGGAGCTGGGTCTTTGAGTCTGGATGGGCCTGGTGGGCGAGGTGGGCCTCACGATGCAGGCGTCTGAGTGCTGTGACTCTCTGGCTGAGGCGGAGGGCCCTCTCGTGCTGCTGAGCCAAGGCACTCTGCGTGTGCTGCAGCTGGGTCTGGCTCTCCTGCAGGCTGCTCAACAGCCCTGCCTTCTCGCACTCCACCTGTAGGGGGAGCACACAGCACCGGGCCAGGGTTAGGCCAGGGTAAAGCCCTAGCCTCAGTCCTGGTCCTTGTCCTGGTCCTAGTCCTGGAGTTGGTCCAGTTCAAAGCCCTAGCCCCAGCCCTAGTCTTAGCCCTCTTCCTGACCCTAGCCCTGCTCCTAGCCCTAGCCCTAGCCATAGTCCTAGATCTGCTTCTGGATCCAGTATCAGAGGATAAAAATAAGCTCTTCCTGTGGCCTGGCTAATCACAGCAGCCGGAGAGAGGGAGGGATGTAGTTTCACCTCCTGGGACTACAGCATCCCACACGTGTGTGTGTGCTTTCTCAAGAGATAGGGGGAGAGAAAGAAAGCGAGAGAAATGGAGATTGATGGAGAAATACATAGAGAGTGAGAGTGAGACAGAGGTAGTTGTTAACCCCACACACACTAACCTCCATCAGTTGTTGCTTCAGCTTCTGAATCTCCGTCATGTTCATCTCACTGAACAGGTCGGCCCCGCCCTCCCCTCTGCGCCCCGCTGCTCGACACTCCCCATTGGCTCTGGGCAACGACCCGCTGCAGCCCATCACTGCGTTGCCATGGAGATGTCCGTTGCACCGCACCGGCTCCTCGTTGCTAGGAGACTGGATGGATGTGGGCGTGGCAGTGCCGCTGGGCGGAGCGGAGGTGAAGGCCAGGTGGGCGGACCCTGTGTAGGTGACATCACAGGTGCTCAGGTGATGCACCAGCTCCTTGCGGAGGTGATTCTTCTGCTCCCGCTCGCTCTTCAGCGAGTCCAGCGCCTCCTCCAATTGGCTATCGGAGATGTCCTTCAGACGCAGAGCATCCTCCAGTTGGCTCCTCAAGACCTCCGTTTCCTCCTCCAGGACTTTGATCTCGTGTTTCAGACCTTCAAACTCCACCTGGAGAGAAGAAGAGAGGAGAGGATATGCCTTATTAATGTTGTTTATTGTTGATGAGATACGTGTGGGCAGGGTGTGTGTGGGCCTGGTTCTGTCTGAGTGTGTGTGTGTACCTGGTTCTGTCTGAGTGTGTGTGTGTGGACCTGGTTCTGTCTGAGTGTGTGTGTGTGTACCTGGTTCTGTCAGGGTGTGTGTGTACCTGGTTCTGTCTGAGTGTGTGTGTGTGTGTGTGTGTACCTGGTTCTGTCAGGGTGTGTGTGTACCTGGTTCTGTCTGAGTGTGTGTGTGTGTGTGTGTGTGTGTACCTGGTTCTGTCAGGGTGTGTGTGTACCTGGTTCTGTCTCAGTGTGGACACCAGCTTCTGCAGGGAGATGTTCTCCTCCTCCAGCTCGCTGTAATCCTGCAGCAGTCGAGCTTCTCTGAACTTGTACTCTCTCAGCTCCTCCCTCCCCCTGCTCCTCTGCAACTCCAGCATCTCCTTACTCTGCACACACACACACACCATACACACACACACCATACACACATACACTCACCATCTCATTACTCTAGAACACACACAGTTACAGGTGTGTCCACATACATACACAAACCTCACTGTCCCCCACCCACCTCTCCTAGCTCCTGGTTCAGATCCTCCCCACCTCTCCTAGCTCCTGGTTCAGATCCTCCCCACCTCTCCTAGCTCCTGGTTCAGATCCCACCCACCTCTCCTAGCTCCTGGTTCAGATCCCCCCCACCTCTCCTAGCTCCTGGTTCAGATCCCCCCCACCTCTCCTAGCTCCTGGTTCAGATCCCCCCCACCTCTCCTAGCTCCTGGTTCAGATCCCCCCCACCTCTTCTAGCTCCTGGTTCAGACCTCCCCCACCTCTCCTAGCTCCTGGTTCAGATCCCCCCCACCTCTCCTAGCTCCTGGTTCAGATCCCCCCCACCTTCAGATCCCACCCACCTCTCCTAGCTCCTGGTTCAGATCCCCCCCACCTCTCCTAGCTCCTGGTTCAGATCCCCCCCACCTCTCCTAGCTCCTGGTTCAGATCCCCCCCACCTCTCCTAGCTCCTGGTTCAGATCCCCCCCACCTCTTCTAGCTCCTGGTTCAGACCTCCCCCACCTCTCCTAGCTCCTGGTTCAGATCCCCCCCACCTCTCCTAGCTCCTGGTTCAGATCCCCCCCACCTCTCCTAGCTCCTGGTTCAGATCCCACCCACCTCTCCTGGCTCCTGGTTCAGATCCCCCCCACCTCTCCTAGCTCCTAGTTCAGATCCCCCCCACCTCTCCTAGCTCCTGGTTCAGATCCTCCCCACCTCTCCTAGCTCCTGGTTCAGATCTCCCCCACCTCTCCTAGCTCCTGGTTCAGATCCCCCCCACCTCTCCTAGCTCCTGGTTCAGATCCCCCCCACCTCTCCTAGCTCCTGGTTCAGATCCCCCCCACCTCACGCAGGTCCTGCAGCAGGGTTCCCAGGTGCTGGTTGTCCGCCAGGGTGCTGGAGGCTTTAGCTCGGCAGTGCTTGAGCTGTGTCTGCAGCTCCAGCAGACGGCTCATGTAGAAGGCCTCCTTGCTGGCCGACTCTTGCAGCAGGGACTCCTCCGTGCTCTCCCCGTCCGCCGCCACCTTGCGCTGGGTGGAGCAGGCCTGGCAGAATGCCTGGGGCACACACAACACCCACCATCACTAGGGAACAGTTCAGTAGCTTAGCATATCCTCTCTTCCCCATAGAGATACAGTCTAAGTTAGCAGCTCCTCTCTTCCCCACTGAGATACAGTCTAAGTTAGCAGCTCCTCTCTTCCCCATAGAGATACAGTCTAAGTTAGCATATCCTCTCTTCCCCATAGAGATACAGTCTAAGTTAGCAGCTCCTCTCTTCCCCATAGAGATACAGTCTAAGTTAGCATATCCTCTCTTCCCCATAGAGATACAGTCTAAGTCAGACAATCCTAGTTGGGGGGGGGGGGAGGTTAACCCCTCGCAAGGCCAGCCCTACTTTCAGTTAGCCCAGCCAGAAAGGACCAGGCCCAAACTGAGAGAGACAGAAAGAGGGAGCGTGTGTGTGTGTAGGCAGAGTGAGGGAGAGAGTGTGTGTGTAGACAGAGGGAGGGAGAGAGTGTGTGAGTGTAACAGAGGGAGGGAGAGAGTGTGTGTGTGTAACAGAGGGAGGGAGAGAGTGTGTGAGTGTGTGCAAAAGAGGTAGAGAGAAAGAGAGATACAGGATGACATCAGTGTAAGTGATATTGTGTGTTTGATGTATTGATCAGCTCTTCCAGGAAACATCTTAATGGCAGCAAAAAAACAATACCAGACATAGCTCAGATTTGTGTGTGTAGGTGTGCATGTGTGTAGATGTGTGTGTAGGTGTGCGTGTGTGTTCATAATCCATATCCATAACAGAGATAGATCGGTAGACTGATAGACCCTAACCCTAATACAGAGAGAGATGGAGAAGGACTACATGAATCAGAGATGAATGATACTGTTGGCTTTCATGAGCACTTTCACACTGCTTCTCTTTCTTTTCCATTAATCCCTCCATCCCTCCATCCCTCCACCCCTCTATCCCTCCATCCCTCCACCCCTCTATCCCTCCATCCCTCCACCCCTCTATCCCTCCACCCCTCCATCCATCCCACTCTCCTCCATCCCTGGGTGTTCTGCAGTCACCCCACCACAGGGTGTAGTAGCTAACACACACACAAACTCTCACACACACACACACACACACACACACACTCACACACACATAAATACACTCACACACACATACATACACACAGATAGACACACACATACACACAAATAGACATCTCACAGTTAGCTAGCACAGCATCGTGCCCTTTCACCCAATTTACAAGATGTGTGTGTCTCCCTTACTCTATCTACCCTTTCAGCCCTCCTCCCCCCGTCCTCCAGTTCTCCCCTACACTACTTACTCTCTCACACACACACACACACACAGTTATTATCTTATGGGGGAACAGGGATAAACACTTTTAATCACACTTTCTACCATCTTCTTGGCAAACAGTCTCAAACCACAACTGAGCTCCACTGTGAATCATATGGTTAATGCTGCTCAAGCCATGATGTCATCTTTAGTGAATTATTCACCTTCTACTGCCTGCCTGCCTGCCTGCCTGTCTGCCTGTCTGTCTGTCTGTCTGCCTGTCTGTCTGTCTGTCTGTCTGTCTGTCTGTCTGTCTGTCTGTCTGTCTGCCTGTTTGTTTGTCTGCCTGCCTGCCTGCCTGCCTGCCTGCCTGTCTGTCTGTCTGTCTGTCTGTCTGCCTGTCTCCTACCTGCCTGTCTGCCTGTCTCCTGTCTGTCTGCCTGTCTGTCTGCCTGTCTGTCTGTCTGCTCACTGCTAACTTCCCCCAGAAGTGGCGTTCCGTTGGCTCTGTGTCCTATGACATTACAATCATACGCCCTGAGTGCATTCTGGGCTGTTTTTAGCCTAGCAGCAGCTGCTAATGCGTATCCTGAATGTTTCATCACACTGTGCCCCCATCACCCCGCTCAACCACCAAACCCCTCACAACCCTGGATGCTGCGCGCATCTGACACACCCTTCCCCCTCACAACCCTGGATGCTGCGCGCATCTGACACACCCTTCCCCCTCACAACGGTTCCCTCCTGAAACCCCCTCACTCAGGTCACACCAAACACCAGCTCTCTGGGGGAAAACTGACACACACACTCATACAGAGACCCACCCAAACACACACACACTCATACACACACAAACCCACCCATACCCACACACACATCACACGTCTTATAAACAAGCCAACATCCACCATAACTGAACTTTCTGCTGGATGTGTTTTAATAAGAAGGAAACCATGACAACATAAGGATGTAGACTTGATGTTCAGTAGAATCCTGCTGCTGTAGAGCAGCTCATCATCATCCAGCTGTGGTCTCTGGCTCCTGCACAGGCAACCCTGACAGGAGCACTTCCTGCACGTTAACCATTGGTTATTAGATTGGAACAACCAATCAGAGTCAATCAATTAGCTAATGGTTTCAGAGCACCAGGTCGGCAGACTGTGTAATACTGGAGATATCGACCTGTGAAAATAACTGGTAAGCTTTCTGAAAATGTAATTAAAATCAAATCAAATGTTACTTGTATAGTGCTTTTTACAATCCCTCTCTCAGTGCAGATGAGACCAAGCGAGAGTTGTGGGTCGAGGGTCGGAGTCTGAGGGTCAGGGGTCGAGGGGAAGGTCTGGAGGAGGTTGACGAAGAGTTGATGACGTCTGAGAGGCTGAATAACACGGTTCTCACCATGACACAGCATGAAGTAGAACTGCCCACAACCTCACTACCTCACTACCTCACATACCAAGCCTCACCACCTCTACCTCACTCACCTGACTACCCTCACTACTTCACCCTTAATGCTACTTACATATAAAAATGCATTTTGCAATGTTTTTATCCAAAGCAACATATCAATAGTGCATATAGTATAGTAGTACAGTAGACAATCAGGGATTAGATTTGCGTAGTGATTCAATGGCCAGAGTCAAGAGCAGTCTGTATCTACCAGGCATGGTAGATATGGTGCAACGATAATAACATCTTATTTACATTTCGCAGACGCTCTTATCCAGAGTGACTTACAGTAAGTACAGGGACATTCCCCCGAGGCAAGTAGGGTGAAGTGCCTTGCCCAAGGACACAACTTCATTTTGCACAGCCAGGAATCGAACCGGCAACCTTCAGATTAATAGCCCGATGCCCTAACCGCTCAGCCATCCAAACCACCCATCTCAGTTACAGTTTTACATCATCCAGTGCAGCAGAAACAACATATCCAGTGAAGGTAGTTTCTCAGCAGTCTGACAGAGCAACAGGGACCAATAGGAGCTGTGATGTCATTGTGATGTCACTGAGACCAGAAGCACCATCAGGGAGAGGTGGAGAAGGGAGGTGTCAGATTACAAACATACTGTTAGAACTACGCACTTCTGATCCTTGATGTTGTGATGTAGTTTCTACATGCACTATTTCTCTGTTGCTTTGGATAAAGGCACCTACTGAGGATGTGAATGTCCCGTCTGAACCCTGACAGACGCTGCTGCTTCTCTGTTCCATCATCAGTCACATAGATCCTGTTTGGGCCAGGAGACGTCAGCTCATCTTCCTAGTGAGCAGGGTAACAGCCCCACAGACAGCTGATCTGCTGTGTCATCTAGTGATATGCTGCTGTGTCTTCATTCTATTTAAAAAATATATATTTCAATGTGTCCTATTCTTTGCTAGTATAAACTTAAATATTCTTAATAAGACATGTTCAACTCCATTGCACCAAAACACAGACCCACACAGAGAGAACCTACTCTGTCTGGTGCAGAGCATCAGGTTACTACACTCCCTCCCTGTAGCAGCACAGAACAACAGAACACCCCCCTCTCTCTCTCTCCCTCCCCCCCCTCTCTCTCCCTCCCTCCCTCTCTCTCCCTCCCTCTCTCCCATCACTCTCTCTCTCTCTCTCTCCCTCCTCACTCTCCCTCACTCTCTCTCTCCCCTCCCTCCCTCTTTCTCTGCATCTCTCTATCTCTCTCACACACTCTTTCCCTCCTTCCCTTCCTCCCCCTCTTCTGTCTCTCTGGGAGGCTTGTGTCTCCATGGTTGCCGGGTGATGCGGCCCTGCCCAAATACGACCCATCCCCTAGGCGCGCTGTGGCGGCAGCCAGGTTGAGGATGTGACACCAACACATTTCTGTTACAAACACCCGCCGACGCTGCCGACGCTGAGCCTTTCATAAGGGCGGCGGAGCGTAATGCGGAACAAGCATCCGGCCGTAGCGGCGGAGCGTAATGCGGAACAAGCATCCAGCCGTACCTCCTGTAGCTGTTCCAGCTCCAGCCTGAGCGCCTCCTGCTCGGCCTCCAGTTCCCCGTACTGCTGTTTCAGAGTCTGGTTCTCCTCCAGGACTACAAGCCCGCACTCCGCGGCACGGACCTTCTCCCGGTTGGCCTCTGCCAACTCCCGGCTGAGCCTCTCCACCTCCGCCCGGCACTGCTCCACCGTGTCCCCGCATCCCCCCCCGGCGGCCATCCCTCCTCTCCCACACTCCGCTCCTCGTCCCTGCGGATGTGCAGGGAGGCGGAGGATGAGACAGCTTTAGCAGACACCAAACCGGCTCCTTCTGTGGATCCAGCAGAGTTTAAGAACGCATGAGAGAAACGCGTGAAGCCCCTTAGAGCGCGGCTATCATTCTCGTGGTGTAAGCTCCTGGCGCGCGGTTTCCCTCTCGGCTAAACGTCCCGCCTGCTTTTTCCTCTTCTTTTTCTGCTTATTCATCGGGATGCGGGCGCCATCTCTTCCTACGGCCATGAAGCACGGTGCTCGCAACTCTCTCCCATCTCTGTGTTGGTGACGTCGGTACCGGAGACAGCCGTCCTCACCGCCCCCCGCTGTAAAGTCATCATTTGTCACACCGGGAGAGGCGCGTGACGCTTCAATGTTGTACATAAAGAAACAACCATGTGATATTGTTGAACTGTTCTGTTCTATTAAATTTATTATTGTGTGTGAGTGTGTTTTGTAATGCATATACTCTTAATGCACATATATTTGCTTACCATTCATTGTAAAATGTAGTATTTATTTATTTGATAAATTCATTAATTTTTTATTGTTGTTTGTATAACATGTCATGTTTCTTATGATGTAGTAACTGTGTTAACTGGGTATCATTCATGCTATGTGTGTGCTTTGTAATGTTGGCACTTAACATTCTCCAGGAGAGTGCTCGATCGTCTCATTTCAGAGGTCTGGGAAGAATTTTTGCAGCTCTCCTATGTTCGCCCAGATGGATGATCTGGTTCTTTGCTTCCCTTGTTTCGAACATATTGTTCGTATTCCCTAACCACTTTCTCCCCACTTTGAAGCGCATTGTGTTTCCTCTTGGTATGAAATGCGCTATATAAATAAAGTTTGATTTGATTTATTGTCGGTATTCTTATTAGTATTCAATATCAATAAAATAGTTCACTTGAACTATTTCTGATATAAGTTCTACTGTAAAGCTAACCAAATACGTAGGTCATATTTATTATGTTATATGTTATTCTGCCGCTTTAAACTCTGTGTAGTTAGCCTACAGCGCCCCCGCCTGGCCAGACTGGATACTAGACACTTCAGGCAAGCACATGATACAAGGAGCCAAGGAGGTGTTGTTCACAGAAAATACGCTAGATGGCAGCACTGCATATTCAAACAGCAGGTGCTACGATTGGACGGTCATCAATCAATATGACTAGTCACGACAGGGACATGATCCTCACTCCACCTTTGATTGAGATCTTTCCTCTCCCATCCTTCTCTCCTCTGCCCCATGATTGTCCAATGGGGATAAATAAGTGACCTATACCCTCCTATCTACCTGTGCAGAATGAATGAGGGTTGGGGGGGGAGGTCGGCAGGATGTTAAACTAGGTCATTGCTCCTGAATCTCTCTCCTGCCTGAAGACCTGCCTACACCATCTCTCCTCTTCCCCATGCCCCTCTAACACCAGAGATACGACATCACTACAAGAGGAAGGGAGGGATAAGAGAGGAGAGGATAGAGGGATGAGAGAGGAGAGAGGGATGGGAGAGGAGAGAGGGATGGGAGAGGAGAGAGGGATGGGACAGGGAAAAAGAGTTGGAGAGAGTCTGTGTGAATTTCAGTGTGTGTGTGCGTCTATGTACTGCATGTGTGTGTGCATGGGAAGGAAGAGAGGAATGACGTTGTGTCCCTGGGCAAGGCACTTCACCCTACTTGCCTCGGGGGAATGTCCCTGTACTCACTGTAAGTCGCTCTGGAGCGACTAAAATGAGGAAGATGGAAGGGAGGAGGGAGAAAGGGAGGAAGAGAACAAGAGAGGAAGGGAGGAAGAGAGGAAGAGAGGAAGAGAGAAGGGAGGAAGAGAGGAAGGAAGGGAGGGAGGAAGAGAGGAAGGAAGGGAGGAAGGGAGGAAGAGAGGATGGGAGGAAGAGAGGAAGGGAGGAAGGGCCAGATTAAAGAGCACGGTTGAGGCTGAGTCTCCCTCTGTGGTCTAATAAAGATGTTTGCTACAGCCTGCATCAGTCCTCAACACCACCTGTGATGATGAAACACACCTGCTCTCTCCTCCCCTTTTCCTCTCCTCTTCCTATCTTCTTCCTCTCTCCCCCTCTCTGCCCTCTTTTACCTCCCTCCCCCTCTCCTCTTCCTCTCTCCCTCTCCTCTCTCTCCTCCTCTCTCTCCTCCTTCTTTCCATGTCTCTCTGTCCCATTCTCGGTATTGATATATATATATATGAAATATATACATATAATTTCCTACTTCAAATCCTCTCTCCCTCTCCTCCTCCTCTTCCTCTCTCTCTCTTTCTCCCGTCTTCACTCTCATTTTTTCGTCTTTAGTCCCAGTGGGTTTCTGTGTTAAGAGCTTCAAATACAAGAACCTTCTCCTAAACCCCCTCCCAACTATCTTCTCTCTTATTCTCTCTGAGAGGCTAAAAGAGAGGGAGAGAGGGAGTGGAATTGAAAGGAGAGAGAAGAGAGAGATCTACTATGTATTATTTAATACCTACTATATAATTTGTTTTGTGGTGTGTGTGTAAATGTGTGCATGCCTGAGTTTGTCTGTGTGGAAGGTCTGTCGAGTGTTGACCGTCTCTAGTATGTTGACGTTGGACAAACTAAAGATTTAAATAGTTGGATTACCTGAGTAGTTTAAGTACTGAAACATTTCCCCAAAACACCTTAAAAAGTGTCCTTTATCACCACGGTGTCCTCTAGACCAGAGATCCACTAAAGCATGTGAGATAGCTACTTCAGAATGATACAAACTAGTTATGCAACATCTTAAGACAAGTTAGGTTACCTTGTTAGTTTAGCACCATCTTATCCTGAGTGCAGTGGTTATGATCCAGTTGTGTCCCTTTCTAGCTTGTCATTAGTCTGTGTATAATGAGTTCCTCCAGGAACCATCCTGTAATCACAAAGGCTAATTCAATTGGGGGGAAGATTAATGGAGTTGCTCCCCCATTATGACCTCTGTGTAGATGAAGGAATGACATCCTTCACAGCGGAGGACACACTGCTGCTAGCTCCCCCTCAATCCCAGCGCTGGACGATAAGACAATAATAGAGCTCCACCTCTCCTCAAGACTGATCCACAGCCCCTCCATCAACATGAGGCTGATCTGTTCATCCAGTGCTTTGGATGGTTCTAATCCCACTCTGGACTTCTGGGGAGAGGAGAAGACAGGGGAGAGTCAGCCGGCCGATGTGTGAAAGATCAAGGGGTCAGATGGCTGAGCGGTTAGGGAGTCGGGCTATTAATCAGAAGGTTGTTGGTTCGATTCCTGGCTGTGCCAAATGAAGTTGTGTCCTTGGGCAAGGCGCTTCACCCTACTTGCCTCGGGGGAATGTCCCTGTACTTACTGTAAGTCGCTCTGGATAAGAGCGTCTGCTAAATGACTAAATGTAAATGTAAATCAAGACAGGAATCAAGTTATTTGGAAAGAGAGATCCAGACAGGATTAGGTAATCTGGAAGGCATTTATTAGAAGGAAGAAGAATATGAAATACTGTCAGATTGAGATGTTAAGACCTGTGGTGTTGAACCCTCCCTGGACTGGTGCTGCTGATCGAGGTTCCTTCCTGGGGTCAGACAGAGTGATGGGTGGTAGCATGAGGAGGAGGAGGGCCTGGGGTGGAAGGAGAGTGTAAAGAGAGAAAGAAGGAGCAAGGAGAGAAGGAGAGAGGGAGGAGATAGAGAAGGAGAGAGGGAAGGGGAGAAGAGTCAGGACATGCAGGAGAGAGAGGGGTCTCTGCTCTGTGTGTGTTTGTGTTCTTGGCTGCTCACTTTGTGCTGCACAGATTTGTGATATAAATCAGGTGTTTGTAACCCTGAAATGTTTGTGTGTGTATGTGTGTGGGTGTGTGTTTCTGTGTGTGGGTGTGGTGAGAGGATCCAGAGAGCAGATAAACATAATCATTACTCCAGTAATGACACCCAGAGGAGCCCCACCCTGTACACACACACACTCACACACAAACACACACACACACTCCCTGTCTGTCTGTCCTCCTTCTCTCTCCCCCTCTCTCCCCCCCTCTCTCCCCCCTCTCTCCTACTGCAGCAGGTTAGAACTCCTCTTCGTGTCCCTGGGCTGCCATCTACACACACACACACTCAGAGCTCTGATGCTGTGAGGAGCTGAAGCGGAGAGTGTGTGTGTATGAGGATGGGTGTATGAGAGTGTGTGTGTGTGTGTATGAGGATGGGTGTAAGAGAGTGTGTGTGTGTGTGTATGAGGATGTGTGTGTGTGTGTGTGTGTGTGTGAAAGAGTGTGTGTATGAGGATGGGTGTATGAGTGTGTGTGTGAGAGTGTGTGTGTGTATGAGGATGGGTGTATGAGTGAGTGTGTGTGAGAGAGTGTGTGTGTGTATGAGGATGGGTGTATGAATGTGTGTGTGAGAGTGTGTGTGTATGAGGATGGGTGTATGAGTGTGTGTGTGAGAGTGTGTGTGTGTATGAGGATGGGTGTATGAGTGTGTATGTGTTTTACTGAGAGGTGTGTTGAATACTCTTCCTGAAAGTGTCCGCTCTCTGCTCTCCTGGGAGAATGTGACTTTCAGATATCCTTTATTCTCCCCTCTCTTCTCCTCTCCTCTCTCCTCTCCTCTCCTGACTCCAGAGACGTAGAGGAGAGAGTTAGGCAGCGAGACAGGTAGACTCCAGAGAGAGTTAGGCAGAGAGACAGGTAGACTCCAGAGAGCGTTAGACAGGTAGACTCCAGAGAGTTAGGCAGAGAGACAGGTAGACTCCAGAAAGAGTTAGACAGGTAGACTCCAGAGAGTTAGGCAGAGAGACAGGTAGACTCCAGAAAGAGTTAGACAGAGCCCCTGGTCTCCTGTGATACACATCAGGTACAGCAGTCAGTGGATGAAAGCCTCCACTCAATAACACAACAGTCCTGATGTTACAGTAATCAATACTGACCAATAGGAACTGTGCTCATCAATCACTGGCCATGCAAACACACCACCCTTGAACAAACAGACCACACTTATACTGGAATAACACACACACACACACACACACACATGCACACGCATGCCAACACATGCACACACACACACACACATTGCAATAAAACCAGATATTTGTAAATACGTTCTACAAGCTAGTCAAAATCATAATTATACACAGATTGGATTTCTGTGGCAAAACAACTCAATCAGCTGATTTGGTAAAAATGGGAGAGGGAGAAAGTTGATGCTATCCTCTGAGGATTGTGTTAGCCTCTTAAAGGTGTTTATCTGCATTAGCTTTCCTAAGGTGTTTCTCTTGTGTTAGCTTGCTCTGAAAGATGTTTCTCTTGTGTTCGCTTTCTCTGAAAGGTGTTTCTCTTGTGTTCGCTTGCTCTGAAAGATGTTTCTCTTGTGTTCGCTTGCTCTGAAAGGTGTTTCTCCTGTGGGAGTGTTGCTGGAGCCTGTAGAGAGGTAGATGATCTGAACCCTAAAAAAACTTTTCTCAGGGATAATGACCTCACTGAAACACTTGGGAATGTGACAACAGATACTTCATCCACCTCTGATGTTACCTGGACACACACACACAGTCACACACACAGACACACACACAGTCACACACACACAGTCACACACACAGTCACACACACACAGACAGTTTCATGTTGCTGTTTCCAGTGAAGCTCTGCATGTTCCTCCACCCAAAGAGACATCAGAAGAATCCTGCGCTTCAGAGAGAGAAGACATAGAGAGCGTAGGCTCAAAATTCCCCTTGTACACATCTTATTATTACTGTAGATGTTCATTTACATTACATTTAGTCATTTAGCAGATGCTCTTATCCAGAGCGACTTACAGTAAGTACAGGGACATACCCCCCCGAGGCAAGTAGGGTGAAGTGCCTTGCCCAAGGACACAACGTCATTTTGCACGGCCGGGAATCGAACTGGCTTCTGATTACTAGCCCGCTTCCCTAACCGCTCAGCCACCTGACTCCCCTTTATGTGAGGAGTTTGTATGTTCACTGTATGTGAACATACACACTGTATGTGATATTACTGTAGATGTTCACATACAGTCTGTATACTGGGAGGGAGAGTGTCTGTTGCAGACAGTCTGGACGTGTTGGTACACACAGACCTGCCTGTGGGAGAACCAAGATCACACACACCCACAATGCACCAGCAGTTTTCTGGGTCACACACAGGGAATGTAAATCACACATACATAAGGATACTGCCTGCAGACAAACAGAAAGAAATGTTATGTTGAGGAAGGTAACACACACACACACACACACAGACACACACACACAGACACACACACACACACACACAGAGACAGACACACACACACAGAGAGACAGACACACACACACAGAGACACACACACAGACACACACACACACACACAGACACACACACACACAGACACACACACACACACACAGACACACAGAGACACAGTGTGATCCTCCTCCCTCCAACAGACATGTCAACTTCATCAACTCTTCAGGGAATGAGAGCAGAAAAAAGTGAGGAGGAAGGAAATCGAGGAGAAAAGAGGAGAGGACAAGGAGGAGAGGAGAAGGAGAAGGAGAAGGAGAAGGAGAAGGAGAAGGAGAAGGAGAGGAGAGGAGAGGAGAAGGAGAAGGAGAAGGAGAGGAGAGGAGAGGAGAGGAGAGGAGAGGAGAGGAGAGGAGAAGGAGAGGAGAAGGAGAGGAGAAGGAGAGGAGAAGGAGAAGGAGAAGGAGAGGAGGAGAAGGAGAGGAGGAGAAGGAGGAGAGGAGAAGGAGATGAGAGGAGAAGGAGAGGAGAAGGAGAGGAGAGGGAGAAGGAGAGGAGAAAGAGAGAAGAGGGATAGGAGAAAGAGAGGAGAGGAGAAGGAGAAGGAAAAGGAGAGGAGGAGAAGGAGATGAGAAGGAGAAGGAGAGGAGAAGGAGAGGAGAAGGAGAGGAGAAGGAGAGGAGAAGAGAGGATAGGAGAGGAGAAGGAGAGCAGAGCAGAGCAGAGGAGAAGGAGAGGAGAAGGAGAGGAGAAGGAAAGGAGAAGAGAAGAGGAGAGGAGACTCTACTGTTATTTTATCAGTTTCTTTTACCTATTTTTATCCTGCATCAATGTGATTCAATGTCCAGGGTGGGCATGTGGCAGTTTTGACTGCCTGATAAAGACTTTCAGAAATTATATTATATCTCTTGCTCTCTCCCTGTCTCTCTCACACTCTTTCTCTCCCTGTCTCTCTCTCTCTCTTTCTCTCTCCCTGTGTCTCTCACTCTTTATCTCTCTCCCCCTCTCTCTCTCAATCTTTGTATATCACTTTCTGTATCTTTCTCTCACTCTTTACTTCAATTTCAATTGGAACAGAGAAAGGGAGAGAGGGAGAAGGAGAGAGAGAAAGAGGGAGGGAAGGGGAGGAAGAATGAGAGAGGAAGAGGGAGGGAGGGGGGGCAGGAGGGAGAAAGAGAGAGAGACCCACAGGCTAACTGTGTGAAAGCCAAAACAAAGAGTTCCAACAGCTGGTTGATAACACAGACATCAGCTCCATGTTGATGCCTCCAGTCTGGATCACATGATGAAGAACAGAGGAAAGAAAAGAGTGTTTTTGGAACCCTGGTGAGATTGCGAAATAGAGTATTGAATGAGCTGTGTTTACCTTTGAGAGGCCCCCTGAGTTCTCTTCTGCTGGCTCTGCTCTGTGTGTGTGTGTATAAGGAATTTTCTGTGTGTCTGTGTGTGTATAAGGACTTGGCTGTGTGTCTGTGTGTGTATAAGGACTTGGTTGTGTGTGTGTATCTGTGTGTGTTTTTATAAGGGCTTGGTTCTCATATTGTATTGTTTACAACCAGTCCATATCAGGGAAGATCATCAGTTTGTTTGCAACTCTGTCCTGAAGACAACATCTGTCCTTCCCTCTTTCTCTCTCTCAACATAGCACTGCTGTCTCTCTCTCTCACTCCCTCTCTCTATCTCCCCCTCTCCCCTCTCTCTGTCTCTCAAGAAAGGAAGTGAGAAAGAGAGAGAAGGTCAGATCCTCACTAGTCTCTAGTCTCCAGAGCTGCTCTCACGCAGACAGCCCCCTCTGCCTCCCTGCAGACACCCCTCTCAGATGACCTTCAGTGTCTTGCCTTCTCCCTCTCTCCTTCCTCTCTCTCTCTCTCTTCCTCCTCCCTCCCTCTCTCTCCTTCCTCTCTCTCTCCCTCCTCCCTCCAGCTAACCTTCAGGTGTGTGAAAAGAGAGACATGTCTCCAAACGAACACCCTGCTACAGGACACACAGATCAGGGCCTGCAGCGAAGAGTAGAGGAGAGGATGGGGGGGGGGGGGGGGAGAGGAGCGGAGGGGAGGGGAGAGGAGTGGAGAGGTGCACAGCATGGCTAGATGGACTGAAAGGATCTAGAAAGGTTCATCTTCAGGACAAGTGATCTGCCAGTGAGAACACAAACACAAGAATATGGGGAGAGAGGAGAGCAGGGGAGGAGAGGAGGAGGAAGAGGGAGAGGGGCTGGGAGGTGCTAGGGGGTTAAGGTTGTTGCTAGAGGTCACACAACACTGTTGTTAATGTTTTCATTAAGAGGCATCTAAATGATTATGTCAAACACACAGAAAACAAACACACAAAAAACAAACACACACAAACACCCACACTTAATGTGATCATTTGTCTGCGGGCTGTGAAATATTTCTGTAGCCAATTAGTGACAGCCCATTTCCTAGTTCTGCAGAGTGACATCATCATTGTCCCGAGGCAGTGTTACTATGTTTGTTACCAGGGACCATCACTGCCACGGCAACCAGCACCTTCCCACTGCTGCTCTGGAAGAGAGACAAGTTAAAAGTTGGACACCGGTGTGTTCAAATACTTGCCCTGTGAATGTGTTAGCAGGTATGTCTATGTGTGTGTGTGTGTGTGTGTGTGTGTGTGTGTGTGTGTGTGTGTGTGTGTGTGTGTGTGTGTGTGTGTGCATGTTTCAATGTGCATGTCTGTAAGTGTGTCTGTGTGTGTGTGTATATGTGTTGGTGTGTGTGTGTGTGTGTGTGTGTGTGTGTGTGTGTGTGTGTGTGTGTGAGAAAGAGAGATATTTAAGCACCTCGCTGGCACATTGTAAGTCAGTGCAGGAAGGTCGACAGTCTTGCCAAGAAGCAACCTTTCAGGAGCGTTTCCTGGGACATAGCTGTACTCAGGTCCTCTTCATGGTTACTGGTCTGAGAGCTCCACTATGATCCAAGTCTGCACACTCTGGGTTCAAGCTAAATGTGAGTATAAGTCCTTGGAGCTTGTTGTTTTGCTGTTTATTTAACAGCTGAAGAATGTCAAAATGTGTTTCCCATGATGCATCAGTTATAGCCAGCCAGCCAAGCAGTGAGTATTCCAATCATCCCGCCAGCCAGCCACTAAGCTAACTAGCTATGCAACCAGCTATCCAGCCACCCACTAAGCTAACTAGCCAGCTATCCAGCCAGCAAGCAAACTAGCCAGCCAGCCATAACTAGCCAGCTATCCAGCCAGCAAGCGCACTATCCAGCCAGCCATAACTAGCCAGCTATCCAGCCAGCCAGCGCACTATCCAGCCAGCCATAACTAGCCAGCTATCCAGCCAGCCAGCGCACTATCCAGCCAGCCATAACTAGCCAGCTATCCAGCCAGCCAGCGCACTATCCAGCCAGCCATAACTAGCCAGCTATCCAGCCAGCCAGCGCACTATCCAGCCAGCCATAACTAGCCAGCTATCCAGCCAGCCAGCGCACTATCCAGCCAGCCATAACTAGCCAGCTATCCAGCCAGCGCACTATCCAGCCAGCCATAACTAGCCAGCTATCCAGCCAGCCAGCGCACTATCCAGCCAGCCATAACTAGCCAGCTATCCAGCCAGCCAGCGCACTATCCAGCCAGCCAGCGCACTATCCAGCCAGCCAGCGCACTATCCAGCCAGCCAGCGCACTATCCAGCCAGCCAGCTGGTCAGACAGGTCGGTTCTGGAGGTGTGCCTGGGAGAGGCCATATGTTGTGCAGCAGTCTTGCTGGAGTGTTCTGTTCCTCCTCGGCTCCGGTGAGGCCGGCCCAGTCAGCCCTGGTTGGAGTTTAGGGGGAAATAACAATTAGAGGCTGGAATCTGGGAGCACATATATGATCTCCCCCCCCCCCCTCTCTCTCACACACACACACACCCTGCTATGGAGAAGGGGGGAAAGGAGCGTACAGAGATGAGAAAGAGGGGAGAGAGAGGGAGGGTGAGGAGGGAGAGTATCAGGGGGAGTAAGGGGAGTGGAGAGAGATGACGAAGAGGAGGAAGAGGTGGGGAAGGAAGAGAGGAGAGAATATCAGGGATCAGGGGGAGGAGGGGGAGGAAGAGGGAGTTGTCCCGGCAGCTCCTGCAGTATCTAAGGAATGTAAACAGAGGAGACTCCATTAGTCTCTAATTCAGCACATTGTTACATCAGATATATGATTCATCCTCTCAGCTCCTCGCTGGCACACTAACTACATGACACACACTGGGACCTGGGCTAGAACCTGGTCACAGTGGAAGGTGCTGTTAGGGTGTTGGGTAGTGTTAGGACATGGTGTTAGGGTGTTGGGTAGTGTTAGGACATGGTGTTAGGGTGTTGGGTAGACTTATTACTGTTGGGTAGGATTAGGACAGTAAGGTAGACAGCAAACTAGTAGCATTAGTGTCTTTTTATTCACGGCCAACAAGGGTCTTATAACAGCCTCTTCTTAGACAGTCTAATGGTCTAACAGATGACAGATTACAGATTAGCTAGATTACTGGAGGGTCCTGGGAGAGCCAGGTCTGGGATCAGATTAAAGTTGTTTAAAGGCTGCAGGCCTGGCAGGAGTGAACGTTTAGACTGACCACAGATCAGCGTCTGCAGAGGAGTTCAGTCTGGGGTCGTCTTCCCAGACCGGCCCTCCTTGGTGTGTGTGTGTGTTGTTTGTGTGTATGTGTGTCCATGTATGTACATGCAGTGACCTTGGAGTTTGTGTTGTAATCCTCCCTCCCAGATGGCCACCAGTGACTCAGACAGCAAAACCTGTCATAACCGTTTGACATGTTTAACACGTCCAGAACCTCGCCTGCTAGCTGAGGTGTTTTGGTGCACCTTAGTTGAGATATTTTTGTTCCATGCCGGGTAGCTGGTTAGCTTTGTACTGTGCCTGGTAGCTGGTTAGCTTTGTACTGTGCCTGGTAGCTGGTTAGCTTTGTACTGTGCCTGGTAGGCCTAAACACAGACCGTTCCTTGACCCTGACTACCGAAACACTATTACAACTATGCACTTCAGATCCTACTGTACTTTCAATATACACTATGGGTATGTCGATTTGAATTAAAGCTTTTGCTTACATGATTAAAATGTACATAAGCTGTGAGGCGTGAAACCGTTTGGTTTTCCTTGAGCAACACACCGCTCATTAAACTCATTACCGTCGTGTGTTGGGTGTGAAAGCCAAAACTGCCCCCGCCTCTCTCTCTCTTTTAATAAAAGTTTATCGTTCAATCCTGCAGGCACGCTCCCGCCCCCAGAGGTTCCTCGCGCCCCGTTGCTATGGGTTTCCGTGTACGCGCCGAAGGCACGGCGGCGCGCAGCCCAGACTCTCCATAGGAATCGGTAGTCGACGGTTCTCTGCTGTGATAGACATGGCGGCGGACCTTAACCCGGACTGGATCTCATGCCTCCCCTCATCTTGGAGTTATGGGGTCACCCAGGACGGCCGGATATTCTTCCTCAAGTAATTATTCTCTGGATATAACGCGTGGATGTGTGTTTTCGTTATTGTCGACGCGAATATTCCTTCCAGCGTTGTAGGTATGTGCCTCCTCACCTTTTCCCCCGTTTCTTCTCACCACCAGCGAAGAAGCCAAGAGTACAACCTGGCTACATCCAGTCACCAGAGACGCCGTCATAACGGGCCACAGAAACACTCCAGGTAAATGGCTCAACGGCTTTTTTGTTTTTGTTTTAACACTTTGGGAGAGAAACGAACTGGCTCCTCATCTTCACCGCCGCCGCCGTAACAGACGTCTCTCGAGCCTGCTGTAGCGCGCAGACCTTCAGGTTGAGGCAGTTAACGTCACCTGAGCACTGTGCGACACACTTGTTAAAAGTTCTGTCACGTAAACGTCCTCGGGTTTCGCGGGACTGAGTCGGTTTAAGTGACGTTTGGCGTAGCCTTTCAGGGATAGCATTGCGACGAAAAAAATCCTTATCCCCTCCAGCCGCACCGCTGCTGACACTGGGGCATTCTATGCTAGTCTGCGCGGTGTTGTGTCATGTTCTGCAGAGAATGCTTCGGTTCCGTGATGCAGGTGTGCAATGTAACGAATGTACGCAGCAACGATGTCCCATGTGTCACTTGACATGTTGGCATGACACCTTCAACGCAATTAGTGTAGCGGACGCTTCAATTCACACCAGAAGCACGCTTCCCGCGACCGCTGGGACGCATAACATTATGCAAATCGATGTAGAGTGGAAAAAAAAATCTAGTCACGATTACCAACGGAATGATTCGGTAGGATGATATTCTCGGTTAAGGCTACAACATAAGGGGACTGGCGTGGCTGTTGATTCCGTGTTAAAGTCTGTCTCTGGTGTTCACGATTTCACTGCAGACCGATGCTTGTGTTTAGCCGCGCTGAGAGCAGATCTCGAGGGTCGAGCTGCTGTGCTGTATATGTTCACCATGGCCGTTTCTCTCCCCCCTCTCTCTCCCCGCTAGATTTGCCGACTGGATGGGAAGAGGGGTACACATTCGAGGGCGCGCGCTGCTTCATAAAGTGAGTTGTGGTTTAAAGCAGCATCATATCTCAGATCAACGCCCACTTCTCCCTCTCTCTCTCTCTCTCTCTCTCTCTCTCTCTCTCTCTCTCTCTCTCTCTCTCTCTCTCTCTCTCTCTCTCTCTCTCTCTCTCTCTCTCTCTCTCTCTCCCTCGCTCTCCCCCCCCTCTCCCTCTCTGTCTCTCTCTCTCTCCCTCTCTCTCTCCCTCGCTCTCCCCCCTTCTCTCTCTGCTTGCCTGCCCTCCTTGCTAGAGTATTTCGGAAACAGATCCTTCTTACAGCCCACCCTTTCTCCCACCAAATGCTCTCTTTATTTCTCTCTTGTACAGAGCTCTCTCTCTCCATCGCTCTCTCTCATACAGAGCTCTCTCCTTCCCTCAGAACAAGTCCTTTCTGTCAGAGTGGCTTGTTGACAACCTGGTGTGAGACAGGCTGGTGTGAGACAGGCTGGTGTGAGACAGGCTGGTGTGAGACAGGCTGGTGTGAGACAGGCTGGTGTGGAACTGGCTGGTGTGAGACAGGCTGGTGTGAGACAGGCTGGTGTGAGACAGGCTGGTGTGGAACTGGCTGGTGTGAGACAGGCTGGTTGACAGGCTGGTTGACAGGCTGGTTGACAGGCTGGTGTGACTCAGCATGGTGTTAGGGTTAGGGTTAGGCATGCTCACCCAACAGGCTTTACTTGTTGGGATCTGCTCTCCCAACAAGAGAGTGTGTGTGTGTGTGTGTGTAGGGGGGGTGTATGTGTGCGGGGGGAGGGTGTGTGTTTTGGTATGTGTGCATATATGTGTGCGTGCATATGTTGGTATGTGTGTGTTTTCTGTGTATGCTTATGTGTGCTCCAGTTGGTGCAGGAAGACATTTAGTCAACGTGTGTCTGTATGTATGTCTGGGAGAGGACATGACTTGCTGTTCTTCTTCCTCTCCCTCCTCCTGCTCCTCTTCCTTCTCCTCTTCTTCCTCTCCATCCTCCTCTTCCTCTCATCTCCCTTCTCTTCCTCTCCCTCCTCCTGCTCTTCTTCCTTCTCCTCTTCTTCCTCTCCATCCTCCTCTTCCTCTCATCTCCCTTCTCTTCCTCTCCATCCTCCTCCTCTTCCTCACCCTTCTCTTCCTCCATGTCTATTTACAGGGCAGCAGCTGACATCTAGCTGATGTAGCACACTATAAATATCCCCTCTCACCAAGACCCTACTGTAGTCTGGTCTCTCCTGCTGTAGTCTTTGGTCTCTCCTGCTGTAGTCTCTCCTGCTGTAGTCTCTGGTCTCCTGCTGTAGTCTCTCCTGCTGTAGTCTCGCCTGTTGTAGTCTCTCCTGCCGTAGTCTCTGGTCTCTCCTGCCGTAGTCTCTGGTCTCTCCTGCTGTAGTCTCTAGTCTCTCATGCTGTAGTCTCTCCTTCTGTAGTCTCTGGTCTCTCCTGCTGTAGTCTCTCCTGCTGTAGTCTCTCCTGCTGTAGTCTCGCCTGCTGTAGTCTCTCCTGCTGTAGTCTCTCCTGCTGTAGTCTCTGGTCTCTCCTGCTGTAGTCTCTCTTGCTGTAGTCTCTGGTGTCCTGCTGTAGTCTCTCCTACTGTAGTCTCTGGTCTCTCCTGCTGTAGTCTCTGCTCTCCTGCTGTAGTCTCTAGTCTCTCCTGCTGTAGTCTCTGGTCTCTCCTGCTGTAGTCTCTAGTCTCTCCTGCTGTAGTCTCTCCTGCTGTAGTCTCTGGTCTCTCCTGCTGTAGTCTCTCCTGCTGTAGTCTCTCCTGCTGTAGTCTCTGGTCTCTCCTGCTGTAGTCTCTCCTGCTGTAGTCTCTGGTCTCTCCTGCTGTAGTCTCTGGTCGCTCCTGCTGTAGTCTCTCCTGCTGTAGTCTCTGGTCTCCTGCTGTAGTCTCTCCTGCTGTAGTCTCTCCCTGCTGTAATCTCTGGTCTCTCCTGCTGTAGTCTCTTCTGCTGTAGTCTCTCCCTGCTGTAATCTCTCCCTGCTGTAGTCTCTGGTCTCTCCTGCTGTAGTCTCTCCTGCTGTAGTCTCTCCCTGCTGTAATCTCTGGTCTCTCCTGCTGTAGTCTCTCCTGCTGTAGTCTCTGGTCTCTCCTGCTGTAGTCTCTGGTCTCTCCTGCTGTAGTCTCTTCTGCTGTAGTCTCTCCCTGCTGTAATCTCTCCCTGCTGTAGTCTCTGGTCTCTCCTGCTGTAGTCTCTCCTGATGTAGTCTCTCCTGCATTAGTCTCTGGTCTCCTGCTGTAGTCTCTGGTGTCTCCTGCTGTAGTCTCTGGTCTCTAGTTGTGTGTGTGTGTGTGTGTAGGTTATACTCCACCACAGGGAAAACTCTGCCGTCCTCCCGCATCCCAGAGAACCACATAGTAGCAGAACCCTCTGAACCTTGTTGGACGCAGCTGCGCACACACAGGGTGTGTGACAGGGTGACAGGGTGTGTGACAGGGTGACAGGGAGTGTGACAGGGTGACAGGGTGACAGGGTGTGTGATGGTGTGTGACAGGGTGTGTGAGGTGACAGGGTGGGTGACAGGGTGTGTGACAGGGTGGGTGACAGGGTGGGTGACAGGGTGTGTGACAGGGTGACAGGGTGTGTGACAGGGTGACAGGGTGGCAGGGTGGGTGACAGGGTGTGTGACATTGTGACAGGGTGTGTGACGGTGGGTGACAGGGTGTGTGACGGTGGGTGACGGTGGGTGACAGGGTGTGTGACGGTGGGTGACAGGAATCTCTGAATGTGTCTGTCTGTATGTCTCTCTTTGTGTATGTCTCTGTGTGTGTGTGTCTCTCTGCGTGTTTGTATGTGTGTGTTTTTGTGTGTGTGTCTCGACTATCTCTCCAGCTGTTCTGTATGTAGAATGCGTCTCTAGGACTTGCAGTGTTTACTTTTTGTGACAAATATGAATCTCTAAACGGGTTCGCTGCCTAGCATTCGTAGAAAATACAGCAACAAGACTCAGAAACTAGCTACTTCACATACTAGCTACGTCACATACAACATACTGGCTTTCTCACAGAACATTTTATCATGGGCAAAGAGTCCAGGTCAGGTTTCCTGTCGTATGAGTAGGCCATCAAGAGGTAAAAGCATGGGTTAGCTTGATATCCATCACCATCTATTTAGCTACTGTAGCCAATAGCTATTTAGTCTGGCTTTCAGCAGCTAACTTTAGATAGCTAGCAACCCGCATGCTAACTGTAGTAGCGGCAAACTGACTAGATTAGCGCCAGGCTGAACTCTGCTAAGCGATGGGGCCTCTGTGTGTGTGAGTGTGTGTTCCTCTGTGTGTGAGAGAGTGTGTGTGTGTGTGTGAGTGTGTTCTCTCTGGGAAAGATCCATCTGGGTCGTTGGAAGGGTGGAGTACATCTACTGATAAATCTCTTCCTGCCTCTGCGACACACACACTCTTAAGGGATGTCTCTGCTGGCAATGTCTCTTGGCTCAGAGAAGTGACACATTCTCTCTGGTCGTTGTTGTTTGTGTTTCACATGTAACACCTACAGCTACACACACACACACACACACACACACACACACAGACAGACAGACAGACAGACAGACAGACAGACAGACAGACAGACACACACACACACAGGGATTTCCACCTCCCTGCCTCATAGCTTCCCTGCCATGCTTTGATCTTATTTGATTGGTTAGTTGATTGGATTGAGAGAGGGAGAGAGGGAGAGGTGTTCTTCTGTCTGGGACATTAAGGCAAAGAGGTGTGTGATACCTACACCACCTGATCTGTCAGACGAAGGTTACATGTCACTTCCTCCTCTGAGCTCCAGGAGGTAAACCAGAGGTCAAGGGTCGGCTGATGTGACCTTGGTATTGATAGGCTGGAACTGTGTTACACATACAGACTACATTATAGTGCTTAGCTTGGAACCAACTAGCCTCCCTCCCTTCCCCGGTAGTAGTGTGGAGGGTGGTGTATGTGTGAGTGTGATAAGTGTCTGTGGCCTCTAATCCACAGGAAGTGAGGTCAGGAGCCAGAGGAAACACTGATCTGCTTCCTGTCTCTGGCACTATGCTGTCATGGTAACTGCAGCTTGGCTGGAACCTCTCCCTCCCTTTCATCTCTCTCACCTCCCCTCTCTCTCATATCTCCCTTTCTTTCACAAGCTCACTAACATGCAGCTAATCCCCAGTAATATTTGAGGTATTACCAGTCAAAGCATCTGCTAAGGATTACTGTGTGTGTGTGATATTGTTGTGTATGTGTGTGTGCAAGTGTATTATTGTGTGTGTATTATTGTGCGCGTGTGTATTATTTTGTGTGTGTGTATTATTGTATTATCTTGTGTGTGTGATGACTCAGATTAATGTCTCCACGCAATACAGTTTGATTTCTCTCCAGCACAAAGTTAATTAAGTAGTAGACATGATAGAGAGGATAACATGGAAACAGAGGATGAGAGGGTAGAGGAGAGAGATGAGAGGAGAGGAGAGAGGAGAGGGTAGAGGAGAGAGAGGAGAGGGTAGAGGAGAGAGATGAGAGGGTAGAGGAGAGAGATGAAAGTGTAGAGTAGAGAGAGGAGAGGGTAGAGTAGAGAGAGGAGAGGGTAGAGTAGAGAGATGAGAGGGTAGAGGAGAGAGATGAGAGGGTAGAGGAGAGAGGAGAGGAGAGAGATGAGAGGGTAGAGGAGAGAGAGGAGAGGGTAGAGGAGAGAGAGGAGAGGGTAGAGGAGAGAGGAGAGGAGAGAGATGAGAGGGTAGAGGAGAGAGATGAGAGGGTAGAGGAAAGAGGAGAGGAGAGGAGAGAGATGAGAGGAGCGAGAGGAGAGGAGAGGGTAGAGGAGAGAGATGAGAGGGTGGAAGAGAGATGAGAGGGTAGAGGAGAGAGATGAGAGGGTAGAGGAAAGGGTTACTTTAGTTCATTTCTGCAATATAGCATCTTAGATAGCATCAATTGAGAGGTAATTGTCTTCTGTGCATGTCTTAGTATTCAGGTGTGAGGAAGAGCGTCCCTCACTAGAATTCTTCAGATGCTCTCTCTCACACACACGCGCACACACACACACACACACACACACACACACACACACACACAAACACACACATTCTCCTGCCCAGGATTTTGTTTCATTTTCCGGATTGTTCTACTTCCAGTAATTCCCTCATTCTAGGCTGGCGTGTACCTCCTGGCCAGGCTCTATACCCTGCTCTGCTGGGGTTAGATCTACTGTCTATATATACTCTGCTGGGGTTAGATCTACTGTCTATATATACTCTGCTGGGGTTAGATCTACTGTCTATATATACTCTGCTGGGGTTAGATCTACTGTCTATATATACTCTGCTGGGGTTAGATCTACAAGATCTACTCTGCTGGGGTTAGATCTACTAGAGCTACTCTGCTGGGGTTAGATCTACTCGATCTACTCTGCTGGGGTTAGATCTACTAGAGCTACTCTGCTGGGGTTAGATCTACAAGATCTACCTTGCTGTGCTGGGGTTAGATCTACTCGATCTACTCTGCTGGGGTTAGATCTACTAAATCTATTCTGCTCTGCGGGGTTAGATCTACTCTGCTCTGATTGGGTTAGATCTACTAAATCTACTCTGCTCTGCTTGGGTTAGATCTACTATGCTGGGGTTACATCTACTCTGCTTTTCTGTGTGTGCGGTGGCTTTGTGTGTGGGGGGGTATAGGTGTTTATGTGTGTGTCTGTGTGTGTGTCTGTGTGCTGTGCTCATAGTTGCCCGTATATGGTGAGTCGTACTCAGAAGGGTGGTCATGCAGGGCTGCTGTCAGTGCAGTGTCATCATTAAAACCCTCAACACGAGTCTGTGTGGGATCACGCTGTGTGTCTGTGTATGCTTGTGTTTGCTTGTGTGTATATGTTTTTGTTTGAGAATGAGAGAGGGGGGGGGCAAGAGGGGGAGGGGCGAGAGGGGGGGGGCGAAAGGGGGGGGGGGGCGAGAGGGGGGGGGGCGAGAATGACAGACAGAGGAGGAGAGAGATGTCCCCCTCTGAAACTCAGCTGTAAGGTTTCCACTGGTGCTCTGGAGTGCGAGTGTGTGTGCGCCTGTGTGTGCGCGTGTTAGCGCGTGTGTGTGCGTGTTAGCGTGTGTGTGTGCGTGTTAGCGTGTGTGTGTTAGCGTGTTTGTGAGTGTCTGTTAGCAAGTGTGTTCTCTGTTGTCATTTTTCTGTCCCCAGTCTCTGCTGCCAAGCCTTAAATGGAGACAACAGACCCAGCCTGGACCTGCACAGAGAGGGAGGGAGGGGAGAAACTTAGGGAGAGGTCTTTTGGTCTTTATTTCCTCCACCCCTCCATTCCTTCTCCCCATCCTTCCACCCTCCCTCCCTCACTCATCTTTCTTAAAATCATCTGTTCTGCTGGAAAGGGCTTCTTCTTCTTCTTCTGGAAACCAGCATGCTGAAGAGAGAGAGAGAAGGGTGTAAAGAGAGAGGGAGGGAGAGAGAAAGAGAGAGAGAAGAGATTGAGATATAGAAAGAGAGGGAGGGAGGAAGGGAGCTGGAAGAAGAGATTGAGATATAGAAAAAAAGGCAGGGAGAGAGAGAGAAGGAGAGATTGTGATATAGAAAGAGGGAGGAAGAGAGAAGAAGAGATTGAGATGTAGAGAGGGATATAGGGAGGGATGGAGGGAGGGAGGGAGGGAGGGAGGGAGGGAGAAGAAGAGATTGAGATATAGAGAGGGAGGGAGGATGTTGTTGTTGTCTCCCCTGCTCCAATGTGGGCTGCAACGTGAGAACGTGGTGTTGAGGAGGTCATCTGGTCCTGGTTAGGAACCAGCTGGGGCTGGGGAGAGGACTGGGGAGAGGGCTGGGGAGAGGACTGGGGAGAGGACTGGGGCTGGGGAGAGGGCTGGGGAGAGGGCTGGGGCTGGGGAGAGGGCTGGGGCTGGGGCTACTCCAGTGTTCTAGGTTCTACTCAGTTTAAGGCTGATCAGCTTCTGAAGAAAGAGGAGGAACATTCCAGAAACACCTTCCTCCGTGTACATCTGCTGGGTGGCACATGATGTAGCCCTGTGTGTGTGTGTGTGTGTGTGTGTGTGTGTGTGTGTGTGTGTGTGTGTGTGTGTGTGTGTGTGAGGGTTGGCAGGAAATGTCCCGGCTGTCCCATCACAACACCAACTAACCCAGAGCACTAGCATGGGACCTGGAACACACACACATGCGGACACACACACACGTCCATGCACACACACAGGTCTGTGCACACACACACGTGCGCACACACACACAACTTAAAACGCTAAAGGGATTCATTCTCCCCCTCCACAGCTAATTCAAATTAGCCAAGCTGAAATAATGACTTTGCATGGTGATGATGTGTGTGGAGGATCTCTCTTCTGTGTGAGGTACGTCTCCTGTGTGTGAGGTGTCGTCTCCTGTGTGAGGTGTCGTCTCCTGTGTGAGGTGTCGTCTCCTGTGTGAGGTGTCGTCTCCTGTGTGTGAGGTGTCGTCTCCTGTGTGAGGTGTCGTCTCCTGTGTGAGGTGTCGTCTCCTGTGTGTGAGGTGTCGTCTCCTGTGTGTGAGGTGTCGTCTCCTGTGTGAGGTGTCGTCTCCTGTGTGTGAGGTGTCGTCTCCTGTGTGAGGTGTCGTCTCCTGTGTCGTCTCCTGTGTGTGAGGTGTCGTCTCCTGTGTGAGGTGTCGTCTCCTGTGTGTGAGGTTGGGTCGCTTCATCACCAGCTCGAGCTGCTGGCCGTGTGTGTGTGTGTGTGGGTGTGAGTGTGTGTGTGTGGTCATGTATTAGTTAGATTAGAGCATCTCTGGTATGTTGTCTGGCATCCACCATAGTCTGGAGAGAGCACACAGACACAGACACACACACAGACACACACACACATGCACACACACGCACGTAAACACTCACAGACCCACACAAACAAACACACACCTTGGTCCTGGTTTAGGTCTGTCACACCTACAGCTACTTCACTGGCAATTAAACATGTGTGTGTGCATGTGTGTGCATGCAGGCTTACGTGTGTGTGCGTGTCTGCGTGTGTGTGTTGTCTCTAAGGACTTACTAGTGAAACTGGAGCTCTGGTGTTCTAAGTATAGACTTCTGACAGGGTTAAAGACTAGGCTGAATACCGAACAACTCTCTCTCTCTCTCTCTCTCTCTCTCTCTAGTCCTGGTCTCTTCCCTGCAACAGTCTGTTGTTAGCAACTGTCTCTAATAGGTGGAACAAGTGATGGAGAGAAGGACGACAGAGATGGAGAGAGAGAGGGGGGAGAGAAAAAGAGGGGAGAGTGAGCGAGACATATACACACACACACACAGAGTGAGTGAGACATATACCACGCACACAGACACAAACTAATGAAAAAGAGATTGGATACTCCAGCTTGTGATGTCCCCCTCTCGCTCTCCTTCTCGCTCTCCTCTCCCTCTCTCTCTCTCTCTCTCTCTCTCTCTCTCTCTCTCTCTCTCTCTCTCTCTCTCTCTCTCTCTCTCTCTCTCTCCTCTCTCTCATCTCTCTCTCTCTCTCTCTCTCTCTCTCTCTCTCTCTCTACTCTCTCTCTCTCTCTCTCTCTCTCTCTCTCTCCCTCCCTCTCTCTCCCTCTCTCCCTCCCGTGTAACAGCAGAGTGTAACTGCAGAGTGTAACTGCAGAGTGTAACTGCAGAGTGTAACACAGGTGTCTCTTCAGCTGGAGGGGTGTAGCTTGTTCAATTCAACATTTTAGTCATTTTAGCAGACGCTCTTATCCAGAGCGACTTACAGTAAGTACAGGGACATTAAACATCAACAGCAACATCAACAGCAAGAGACCAGCCATCACACGTGCGTGTCTGTGTGTATGTTTGGTACTGTTAGAACATGCAGTGTCCAGCAGAGGGCACCATTGAGCTGGATAACATTTACATTTAGTCATTTAGCAGACGCTCTTATCCAGAGCGACTTACAGTAAGTACAGGGACATTCCCCGAGGCAAGTAGGGTGAAGTGCCTTGCCCAAGGACACAACGTCATTAGGCACGGCCAGGAATCGAACCAGCGACCTTCTGATTACTAGCCCGATTCTCTAACCACTCAGCCACCTGACTCCTAACACTGAACATTCTCAGTGTGGAGTGGATCTGTGTAGAACTGAGTTTCTGTTTACTGATCTCTGTCTCTCTATATTTATCACTTTCTCTCTCACCTCTGTTTCTCTATCTCCCTCTCTCACCTTTCTCTCTCCACGTTTCTCCCTCTATCTCCCTCTCTCCTTTCCCTCCCCCCCTCACCTCTCTATCTCCTCCAGTATGTGTGTACGTGTGTGTGTGTATTTGAGGGGGGCATGTCATTCATAGGTGAGGGTAAGTTGTGGTGTAAGACAGGACAAATGGATGGATAGACTTTTAGAGTTTGTGATTGAAGCAAACTGGTAACCATGACAACCCAGACCCTGGAGTATGGTGGCTGATGGCAATACGGCCTAACCCTAACCTGCCCTCTGCTTCAGCCTGCACATCACTCTCTCTGTGTGAGTATTAGTGTGTATATCTCTCTGTGTGTTTATGTGTGTATGACTGTGTGTATGAGTGCGTGTGTGTATAAGTGTGTGTGTGTGTGAGTATTGATGTGTAATATCTCTATGTGTGTATGTGTGTCTCTCCACTCTGCAGCATGAGCAGATGACCCAGATAGTCATGTTCTAATGTTGCTGCAGTCCACTGCAGAGGGTCACTCACTGTGTATACAGTATGTTCTGCAGATGCTGGTCCTGGTCCCTGGACCCTGGACCCTGGTCCCTGGTCCTGGTCCCAGTCCTGGTCTGGTCTGGTCCTGGTCCTCGTCCTGGTCCCTGGTCCTCGTCCTGGTCCGGCCCTCATGTTCTGACCCAGTTGTACTGTAACTTCATGTTTGTTGGGAGGAGAGAATAACCCTCTTTCTCCATGGCTGCTCATCCCAAAAGGAGGGTTGTGGTTCCTGTATGTGTGTGTGTGTGTGTGTGTGACAGGAGAGGAGATCTGGGAGATGGATGAGAGCTGGAGAGAGAGAAATGGAGAGAGTGAGATGGAGAGAGGGGGAGAGAGAGGGGGAGAGAGAGAGGGAGGATACAATAGGAGCAAGAGTGAGAGAGGAATAAAAGATTGGGGAGAAAGGGGGAGACTAGAAGTAGAGAGAAAGAGATATAGAGGGATATAAAGAAAGCTTTAAATCCCTAGTCCCACAACACTAATCTGGAAATATTATTTTGTAGATTCTATAGGTCTGGATTACAGTCAAATATATATATTTTTGTCTTAATCTGTATGTTTGTCTTAATCTGTATGTTTGTCTTAATCTGTATGTTTGTCTTAATCTGTATGTTTGTATGTCTTAAATCCATGTGTAGCCCAGCAGTGTGTCTGTCGTAGTGTGTGTGTGTGTGTGTGTGTGTGTGTGCTTATGTACGCGTGTGTTCCTATATGTGTGTGTGTACATGTGTCAGTGTTTTTTCTAAACTGTGTGGGTGGCTGAAATGGGCTCCATCTATTATGTGTGTGTATGTTCCTATCTGTGTGTGTATGTTCCTATATGTGGTGTGGTATGTTCCTATCTGTGTGTGTATGTTCCTATCTGTGTGTGTATGTTCCTATCTGTGTGTGTATGTTCCTATCTGTGTGTGTGTGTGTTACTAATCTTTATTTGACCTGTGGTGTGTGCTGTGTGGCTGTAGAAAGACAGTTTGCATCATTTAAAAGCATTTCAGAGTGTGATATACTGAGATACTCAGTACCACACACTACCACACAGTACACAAGAGAGTGTTCAGTATAGGTAGACAGCTAACTTAGGGTGACTCGACAAAGTGTCCTCTTTTTCACAAACTCAAATCTGGTCACCCTAACTCTAGAGAGCTAGCTAGCATTAGCTAACTCTTGTGCAGGTAGAGAGCTAGCTAGCCTTAGCAAATCGTAGTCCTCTCTGCCTTCAGCAACAGCATTATTTAACAGCTCTCTGTTTTATTCATGTGTTTTGTTGTTGAACCTTAGGAGAGTCCTGTCTTACACGGCTGGTACTATCAGGGTTACATATACATACACACACTCACATTCTCATACACACACACGCACAAACAGCACAAGCTTTAGGCCTGAAACTTTGCACAGACTCAACATTAATGTTTCTATGTTCGTTACTGGTGACAATGAAAAGAAACAGATCAGAACACAAAAACTCTCCTCTCCCCCTCTCCTCTCCTCCTCCTCCAGGTATCATTCCACAGAGGTCTCTCACCTGTTGCCTGGGTAACCAGGCTGCACCCTGTATCATCCCAGACAAACCTTGTGTGTAGAGCATGGTAATCTGGTGTGTAGAGCATGGAATTGGTGTGTAGAGCATGGTAATCTGGTGTGTAGAGCATGGTAATCTGGTGTGTAGAGCATGGAAATCTGGGTGTGTAGAGCATAGGTAATCTGGTGTGTAGAGCATGGTAATCTGGTGTGTAGAGCATGGTAATCTGGTGTGTAGAGCATGGAAATCTGATAGCACACGCGGGCACATCCTCCTCACCACATCCTCCACTCCTCACATCCTCCACTCCTCACATAATCACAGAGGGTGTAGAGGAAGATGGGAGAAGGAGGAGTGTTTGTCTGGAGTCAGGCTGAGAATTAGAACAGGTGAATGTCTCATTCACACACTCACATATGCACACACACAAACAGAAACGCATAAACACACACACACAAACAGAAACGCATAAACACACACACACAAACAGAAACGCATAAACACACACAAACAGAAACGCATAAACACACACACACAAACAGAAACGCATAAATACACACACACAAACAGAAACGCATAAACACACACACACAAACAGAAACGCATAAATACACACACACAAACAGAACGCATAACACACACACACAAACAGAACATAGCACATAGAACCCTGGATATTCCACAGACCAGAGATACAGAACACATGATTTTCCACAGACCAGAGTCTAAGAGAACTATTTCTCTCTCTCTCTCCCCCCCTCTCTCTCTCGCTCTCTCTCTCTCTCCTCTCTCTCTCTCTCTCTCTCCCCCCCCCTCTCTCTCTCTCTCTCTCTCGCTCTCTCTCTCTCTCTCTCTCTCTCTCCCCCCCCCCTCTCTCTCTCTCTCTCTCTCTCCCCCCCCTGCTCTCTCTCTCTCTCTCTCCCCCCCTCTCTCTCTCTCTCCCCCCCCTCTCTCTCTCTCTCTCATCACTGCAACGGTTCCCCTGTGGCTCTGCTCTCTTTTGCGCGTTCTCTGTTGAACGGATGCTCCCACAGATAACCAGAGGAGAGCGGCCACAGGGCACGATGCTGTCGCATAGTTACCCAGCGCTCCATCCGTGGGTGGAGTAGGCAGCACGCGAAGGCTACGGGCTGGAAACTACTTTCCGTGTAGGACTGTCGTCTGTGTGAAGCCAATCAGTCACTCTACCGTGCAACACTCCTGTTCCCCACACGCCACAGTGCTACGCACGCGCTGTCTCCGGCATCATCAGCATTTCATGTTTCTTTCCGCGTGCATGAAATCACTTTTAAGCGCAATGGACAGCGCGCGGTCCGATTACACAGAATGACAATGATGACATCACGGTTGTATCTCTGACAAGAGCACACCGTGCTTCACCACCGTTTCTAGCACGGAACGGTTACGCGCGGCGAATGGTCGCGGGAGCGAGCTGGAGATTAGACGAACGCGCCGCTCAACTGGAGTCCACATCTGGACACAGTGGTGGAACCGCTCCGGTATCGCTCCGGTATCGCTCCGGTTCCGCCCCCGTCTATACGGTTTCCTCCCGCAGCTTCGCAAGATTCTTACTCGTGAGTAAACATGCAGGAGAATAGATGTCTCGTCTGAAGGAGAATGACATCAGTGTCTGTGAGACGTTTTCCATCGTTTTTATGCAATGAGTCACCGGTTATGATTAACGGTTGATAGTTGCTCTTTAATAACGGTATAGGCAACAAGTGTTCACGAGGTGACGGATTTTCAACTAAGTGAAATATCCGCAGAATACATGTTTATTATAAAATAATTTTTAAACGAATGTTTTGGCAGTTTTGTTTGATTGTTGGCTGGATTTGCTGTATGACAATGTATTACTAAAATCCTGGCTGCAAATATGAGTGTGGGTTCGCGCCCGCGTGTGTCCTCTCCCGTTTTGCTCCCTCCCTCCCTCCCTCCCTCCCTCCCTCCCTCCCTCCCTCCCTCCCTCCCTCCCTCCCTCCCTCCCTCCCTCCCTCCCTCCCTCCCTCCCTCCCCTCCTCCCTCCCTCCCTCCCTCCCTCCCTCTCCTCCCTCCCTCCCTCCCTCCCTCCCTTCCTCCCTCATCTATATTCCTCCACTCTCAGCTCACCCTTCTCTAATATACCCTCAGCCCTCAGACACACGCAGTAATTGGTCTAATTTGTCACAGAAGGTTGTTAGAGCAACTTGTGAAGTGATGGAGCATGGAGAGGGGAGGGAGGGGGATGGGAGGAGAGATAGAGAGGGTAGAGGAGATGTAGTGATGGAGCATGGAGAGGGGAGGGAGGGGGATGGGAGGAGAGATAGAGAGGGTAGAGGAGGTGCTGTAGCTGTTATGTAACTGACTTGCTTCAGCCCTGAGGAAGGAGTTGCACAACATCACATCTGGAACACAGATATCTAATAGGCTGGGTTCTAGCTGATAGGCTGGGTTCTAGCTGATAGGTTGGGGTTCTAGCTACATGCTGATAGGCTGGGGTTCTGTGCTAGCTACATGCTGATAGGCTGGGTTCTGTGCTAGCTACATGCTGATAGGCTGGGTTCTAAGCTACATGCTGATAGTCTGGGTTCAGTCCTAGCTACATGCTGATAGGCTGGGTTCTAGCTACATGCTGATAGGCTGGGGTCTGTTCTAGCTACGTGCTGATAGGCTGGGTTCTATTTACATGCTGATAGGCTTGGTTTTCTAGCTATATGCTGATTGGCTGGGTTCTAGCTACATGCTGATTGGCTGGGTTCTAGCTAAATGCTGATAGGCTGGGTTCTAGCTACATGTCTGATTGACTGGGTTCTAGCTACAAGCTGATTTGACTGTATGTTGACTGTAGATGAAGTCATTGACACATCCACCTATTAACCATGATACTTTCAAGCATCACGAATAATTGTGCAGCTTGTCATCAGGTTATCCTGAGTCATGGCGGCCATGTGAAGGATGTTAAAATGCATTCCATGTCTCTCCCTCTGGAGTGTGTGTGTGTTTTATCTGTCTGTGTGTATGCTGTGTTTTTATCTCTGTGTGTGTGTGTTTATGTGTGTGTTGAAGGAGCATTCCCAGCTGGTCCTGAGGGTCTTGGTGCTGAAGATCTTCAGGGGAGGAGGGGGGTCTTGGTGCTGGAGGATCTCCAGGGGAGGAGGGGGGTCTTGGTGCTGGATGATCTTCAGGGGAGGAGGGGGTCTTGGTGCTGGATGATCTCCAGGGGAGGAGGGGGGTCTTGGTGCTGGATGATCTTCAGGTGAGGAGGGGGGTCTTGGTGCTGGATGATCTCCAGGGGAGGAGGGGGTCTTGGTGCTGGATGATCTCCAGGGGAGGAGGGGGGGTCTTGGTGCTGGATGCAGCCCAGGAGCAGAGCTGCCTGGCTGGGTGAGCCTGTCCTTGCTGGGCCCCTTGGCATTCTACCGTCCCAACAGTTCCTTTCAATGAAGTTTACCAGCCATGAAAAATACTTGTCTTACTCCAAATGTTTGGATGTTTTATATTAGTTTCAACAAGTTTGGAGGTGATACAGTAAACAAGCCTCAGCTGCAACCGACACAAAGCACACCTCAATATCCCAGAAACTCTCTAGTTATCAGTACCCTCTCTAGTTATCAACTAATTCCCTGACTTTCTCTTCCTGTCTCCTCCTTTTGCCTGCTGGCTTCTCCCCCTCTACCCTCTCCTCTCCCTCTCCCTCTCCCTCTCCCTCTCTCTCTCTCTCTCTCTCTCTCTCTCTCTCTCTCTCTCTCGCTCTCTGCTCTCGCTCTCGCTCTCGCTCTCGCTCTCGCTCTCGCTCTCGCTCTCGCTCTCGCTCTCGCTCTCGCTCTCGCTCTCGCTCTCGCTCTCGCTCTCCGCTCTCGCTCTCGCTCTCTCCTGCAGTCATAATGAGCGGAAGGTGACCTGTAAGCACCCAGTCTCAGGTATTCCATCCAAGACAACTGCATCTTTGTCATCAACGACCAGTAAGTGTTCTCTCTCCTCTGAAACACACACATACACAAAAACAGACACACTCACACACAGACACGTGTGTAAATGTAAATGGACATTTACATTAAATTTACATGTAAATTTACATTTATGCATTTAGCAAACGCTTTTATCCAAAGCGACTTCCAAGAGAGAGTTTTACACACACATAAACACACACACACACACACACACACACACACACACACACACACACACACTGATATGACCTCTGAGATGAAGTGGAGCACTGAGCTCATGAGAGGAGAGAGATGGAAACCATGTCTCCACACTCCTTCTCAATCACTCACCTATATTTACCATGTCACCATTTCGAGTGTTTGTTTGGATTTTTTTAATTTTATTTTGTATTTCTCCTTTGTGTGTTCCTAGAGTGAA